>NC_042298.1:6295159-6492659 GCF_901000725.2 Takifugu rubripes | reverse complement strand
TATTTAATATACTGTTTCTTCTTGGATTAGGGAATTTAAAGTTAATCAATGTCCAGTGTTTTACATGTCTTCCATCCAAAACTCGGACCACGCCCCCCTTTCAGGCCGTCCGTCTGTCCTCATGCTGAGGAGGACTCTCCTCTTGGAGGAGAGTGTCAGGTTGGGCCTCACAGACTTTAAATCGCAGCCTTGGAAGCATCTAGAGAGGCTGTTTGGAGGAGCTGGCTGAACATCACACGGGCAACAGGCCTGGTAGTCATGTGCACACAGATGCAGTGGTGAGAATTCCAGAGGAGACGGATGATCCGGAGAGGGAGGAGCAACAGAGGAGGGGGGGGGGGGGGGGGACACAATAACAAGAGAAGAGAAAAAACAGAGAGATTCTACATCTGCAAAGAACTTTAGAGGCGTAACAACGCTGCCACGTCCACAAACCACAGATCGTCAGACACACATTTGAAGTTGCCTCCCGGATCAACGTTCCTACACTAAGAAAATGTTATTTAAAACAACAAACAGCTGATGAGAGATCATTTCCTGTCAGACAGTTTAATAATCTCCAATTTCCAGCTTATTTAAGTGAATTACAGCAGCCTGGTTCCAATTGCTGGTTTTTCAGTGTCGAGAACATCAGGTGAGAATCACATTTAGGGTCACAGTCCATTCCTGGGGAATAACAGTCGGCCTCATGGCTTCTTCAGGGGCGCTTTCCACACAGCGTGGAGGGCTCCAATAGCTTCATGCCCACTTATTCGCCATCATTTTTGCTCCTGCCGTCTGCAAGCGTTTGTGGTTCTCAGGTTTCTTGGGCAACTCCCTTCAAGGACTTCAGCACAGGAGACGTCCGCCGTGTTCCGTAACATGCACCAGAAGAAAAAAGGTAATTACGCTGAGGAGACAGACCGACATGAACTGATGCAGCTCGGGTCAGTGAGCGTGCATTGATTAAAGGCCGGTGGTGCAGTGTTGTTTGATGGCAGGCTGAGCAGGAAGGCAGACAACAGCCTGCCAGGCCACACGTTCCACTTCTGATTCTGGGAACCGTTCCGCTGGGACAGTTTCCCGTTCAGGGACAGAAATGTAACTTATCACAATCACATGATATGATGACCTGGAATGAGCTTGAAGTTTCCCCCCACCCCAAAAAAAGTTGTTTTTCCTTTAGAAGGCAATTAGAATCCTGGAGAATGTGTAGCATGTGGAACAGAATATGAGTAACAATAAGTTTCAATACACCAAAACCACTCATCCTTAAGAATTTTGCATTCCATTGCTGGTCGTCCAGAATTCAAGGACAGAATAGCACAAATCTAAAGTCTAAAATTCGAGCTTTTATTTATTTATTCTTTTTAGAAAAACACAAGTGGAAAATGTCACCTCCCTAAATCAGCAGGAATTTAGTATAAAAACAAGAGAAAATCGGTTATTTACACCGCCCACACAATGTTCTGTCTCATTTACCTCCACCCAGTGAACCGTTTCCCTGCAGTTTCTCTCTGAATTCACTGGATCTCCTTCAGCGGATCACAGGATCGCGTTTCTCGGGCGGATCACAGGTCGTTTGGCGCCATCGTGTGGTACAAATGAGTCACTGCACCAACTGTACAGCCACCATTAAACGTTGATTATTGATCCCCAGCGGGGAATTCATCAGTTAATCCGTCATTCTAGAGGAAACCTGTCACACTGATGTCACATGAAAGTCAAATTCGTATTGGTAACATTTGACCCTCAGAACAGGGTCCCAGACTCAGCATTGATGTGTGGATGAAACTCCTGGAACACACAATCCAGTGGAGAATTTGAAAACTCCAGTCTGGAATGCCACTTTCGCCGGTATACGATGGTGCTCAACGCCATTTTAACTTTCTAAATCACTTTTGTTTCCATAAGGTTCCTTTCAGAAGAGGAATGTGTGGTAACTTTACAGTATCAGGGGAGAGAATGATAGCTGACACAGCTTGAAACAGATAATATAGAATTTATTTTTAACCAGAAGTAGGAAAATACATAGGTAGGTGTAAAGGAAACAAGCAGAGCCTGTAGTCATACGGAAATAATAAAAGAACAAAACTAGTCCAAAGAGGTTCGAGAGGACGGCTATAAGGTGTACAACAGAAAGCATTGTTTACCATTCAGTTTCTTCTGAAAAGTGTTGATTTGAAAACAGCTGCCTTGATTTCTCATCTGGGTTCATGGACATTCTACAACGTTGTGCAAGTGTTTTGTCTTTTTTTTTTTTTTTTTGCTGGTATTTCATGAATGGTAAACAATAGTTGGTCCAGTGCATAAACACAGTGACACAGATCAGTATATGTACTCAGCTGACTACAGATAGACAATCCTGATCATTGAACAACTACCACAAGATCAGCAGGGAGGAGCCGATGAGGAAATATACAAGATGTGGGGGGGGGGGGGGGGGGATTCAAAGGGGTCGGGTGGAGAAGGGCGAGTGTTTGGGGAGAAAACTGACATGGAACCGCTACATTTAAAAACCGAGTGATAGATTCTGGAGATTATTGCCAAAGTCGCCCTTTATCGACCACTTTTATTTAAAAAGGAGACTGAAAATAAGAAAAATATGTAAAGGACACCTCGGCTTCCTTAGTCTTACCGTTTCCTGACAACTGGAGGGAAAGGAATGAAGGTTACAGAGCTCTCTCTGCAGGTCTGTTACCAGACGCAGCCTCAAGGAAGGAAAACAGAAGAACGAGAGGTACCAGAGTCGATAACGGGATCACTCGCTGAAGCTTAGAAAAGGTCATTTCAATCAAACGCAAGAGGGGAGGGGCCGAATCAGGGACCATCAACAGTGACGGGCGTGAGGACAGTCTAGCTACCTGCAGCGGGCCGTTAGCCACGTCTCAAACACCTCTTACGTCGGCCAGAACGGTTCAGATGGCGCCTCTGCTAAGATAGTGGCGCCGAAATAAAGGTCAACGCCCCCCCCGGGCTGAAGGTCCGTCCTCCGTCCTTCAATCCACGAGGCGACGTAGGAAACATTCAGCTCTTTTAAACGCAGCCAGCGTGATCAGAGGATTTGGTTTGAACTGGGAGAATATAATGGGGAAGGAGGAGGGGGGGCAGGTAAAAACAATGCAGCAAAACATAACGCCATCATAGAATTCATGATTTACACAATAGCACAATATCATTTTAGAAAGGAAACATGAGATACATCTTTTATTCACACTTTACAAAAAAAAAAAAAAAAAAACTAGTCTTCAAATCTACAACAATTCTAATGCCATTCAGAAAAAGAGGGGGCGGGGTCAAACTAGACACATTGGTTTTCATTGGAAAACAGTTAAAAACAAACATGGAGGGAAAAAAAAAATAGGACCTTCCCATTTGCTTGGTTCCCTCGTTAAAAATGAAGCTATACACCAAGATCAGAAAGAGTGGCACTGCTCCGCTCAACATCTGTCACATCTGGGCAAAGAGCAGCCACGTCGAAGCAGTCGGACAACAGAGGTCAGCCTTTTTGGGTGGAACCAATTCACCTGGCAACGAATCAGGGAGATCCGACTGAGCTCCGTGAGCCTGCTCTAAAGCTGGGGGGCTCGGGGGACGTCACACCAATACAGTGACGAGACCGTTTAAGTATCTGAGCAAAGGGGGGGGGGGGTGACAGGGTGAGGAGGAGGCTGAAGGACATTTAAAATCATGGTCAGAAAAGAGCTGGGGACTCTATGTACCCTGGTAAGGGGGGGGGGGGGGGGGGGGGGTCAATGGAGGAGCA
Source organism: Takifugu rubripes (assembly GCF_901000725.2). Taxonomy (NCBI): domain Eukaryota; kingdom Metazoa; phylum Chordata; class Actinopteri; order Tetraodontiformes; family Tetraodontidae; genus Takifugu; species Takifugu rubripes. The sequence goes on along the minus strand of NC_042298.1, from coordinate 6,488,914 downwards.
AAACAAGCCCAAGTGTGACGCTCATGTTTGGGTTTAGTGAGGAAAACATACCTGATTACTAGCAAGCTCAAAGATTATACACGTCATAATATTGTCACAGCTCATAAAAAAGGAAAGCAACATTAACAAAGAAAACCAATAAAAGGACATAAAATCTTCACAAACGTCTCAACAGTATTTAAAAATAAAAGGAGAAAAGGTTGTTCAAGCGTTCATGTGGAAATAGTGCAAGACGAGGACGACTGCTACAGTGAGGCACGATGTCTGGAGCACGCGTGAGGATCGCACGTTCGGTGGGGAGTGTCTGCGCTCTTTGCGTGGACAGATGTGGCGCCGCTGGGGGGGGTGGGGGGGTGGGGGGGGGTATTAATCTGTCCGTTTGTGTGGACCGAGGGCTTTGTTATAGGCCGAGAAGCAACAGGTGGAGGAGAATCGGTGTCTATGTACAATCGAAAAGATCCAAATCAGCGGGGGGGGGGCTAAAAACAATATGGATACATTATCTACAGCTCATCTTAAAGGAGTGCAAAGTAGTGACAGCGAATGCCTTGAACAACCTTTTCTTATGTCTTTTGTACAAGCTGGTAATATCAATTCATCTCAACATTAACTGGATAAAAATTTAGCCATAGTTTACAATACAATCTTTTTTCCTCAAATCTGATCATAATTTACTCTTGGTAGAAAAAAACGCCAGAAAACAGGTATTTTGTGGTTCATGTACAATCATGTAAAGACTGAATCTAGATTTTTATTCTGTACAAACACCTGTGAAAAACCACTGCTTGTGTGAGAATCTATGACTGGGGAAAGTCACTACTGGCCTCAGAAACAGTGCTACAGATCTGCCTGGAAATGACCTGTGAGGTGTGTGTGTGTGTGTGTGTATGCAACTGAGTTTGTATGCTAGCGTGTGTGGAGCTGATGGAGTCTCCAGACAGCGAGAGGAATGCTGGTTTTACTCCCTTGCATCAACCGTTACTCGCTCTCTCTGCCTCCAAACAAAGCCCAGATCTGGAAAAGGCCCTGGATGCCTTGCCCATCGGCCTAAATCCCCGACCCCTGGGTCAACAGAAACCACGGCATGTGGGCCACGTGAGCTTCTAAGCACGAGACTAGCAACAATGGTGAGAGCTAGGATGAAACAGTCTGCATACAGGATGGTAGCTGCTATCAGTTTGCCGTAGCCCTAAATTCACAGATTTCCACAACACGTAACTAATGTGAAACTGGGCAAATGTTACTGAGTGTCTGGTTTTGGAGGCATCTGTTGGTTTAGATGGCTCAAGCATCAGGACCAGGGTCAGGGGTGTAGATCTCGTAGCACCAGGAGAGGCCGTGACCGCACAGACGGTCTCAGCACCACAGAATTACAGCGGGAAATCTCGCTCCAGCTCAGCTACGTCTACTTCCAGGGGTGCTAAGGTAACGGCTATGAGCCCTGGTGACCCAACGACGCCTCAAACGATTTAGAAGCCAAGAATAAGTTGATGCTGGAGGGCTGAGATTGACCAGTCTGCCGTCTTTGCTGGTTTTAGGTTTATATACAACAGACAGAGCAGCAGCTGGCTAACGTTGCGGGTGACAGTCGCACTCCCAGGCAGTCCCTGGACACCTCCTGCTTTTAAACCAAACAGTGCCTCGTGTGACCAAGCTGAATGAGCTACCATCCCATGATCAACTTAAAGCGGGAGGATCTGATGAGTCCAAAATAAAAAGAAAACAGAATGAACAAACAACACTGAGTCAACCAGTTAAAAAACAAAGGAGGGAGGAAGAAATAAAGAAAAATAGAGAATATCTATAACAGTATATGAAATCCCTGTCAGCCAGACCTCACTGTACGAGTAGATTACAGGTTGCCTTTTTCGTCTTCCTCCTCCGTTCTGGTGGAGGAGAAGAGCTGGTAGTGGGAAGGGAGGGAGCGAGGGAGGGCAGGAGGGCAGATGCTGCAGCAGCAGCTCCCCCTGGTGGTGTGGCAGGGACTCACTACCTGCGTGAAGGCATGTGGAGCCCATTGATCTGGGAGGGCACGTTGAGGAGCAGCTCCAGCTGGGCTAACAGGGAGAAGTGGTCAGATGGGATGTGGGGATGCGGGCAGCCAGTGACATTGTTCTCTACGAGCCAGTGGGGGTCCAGAGGCCCCAAGATACCCAACACGTTCAGATGAGGCTTGGAGTAGAAAACGTAGTCGATGACACCCTGAGAAGAGAGCACAGGTCACCACCTTCAGAGCTGGACATCTGCACACACAAGACATACAAACGTGCCCCAGCAACTGACCTTGAAGTCAAAGGTGTAGTTGGTGTAAGGCATTAGGCCGTTCTCGTACGCGCTCTTCAGCTTGAAGCCGTGCGTGATCAAGCCGTTAGATGTGCCGTTCTTGCCGTTGCAGTTGAATTTGGTCAGACTATCGCTGTATCGGAGCTCCTTGAAATCCTTGTGGGTGCAGTCCACTGCTCCGGTGCTGAGGTATTCCACCACACCTGAGGGAGAAAGAGGAGCCAAGTCAAAGGTCACGGCTAAATCAGTCCTTTCCTGCGAGTGCGGAGCTTTAGACAAACAGGGAAGAGTAGGTCAACATTGACGCTGCTGCTGCTCCCGTTTTTCTTTCCCAACCAACTTGTAAAATCTCCATTTTAACAAGTCAGCTTGTAAATGCATCTCACACATACGTGGGCTCGGATTTACTGACATTACTGCGCTGATGTTAGCTGATCAGCTCTGAACATGCTGGAGGCCGCAGCAGCAGCCGGAGGCAGAGATTTAGAGGCGTGCTCACCAGAGTCCGGTAAGGAGTTGAGGTCAGCACACAGCACCAGCGGAATGTTGTTGTTTTCTCCAGAGGACAACTTGAAACTGCGCGAGGCCTTGTCCACGATGTTCTTCACCTCCGACAGGAACATCATGGTCTGGACCAGCTTCACGTCCGAGTACTCGGGGTCCCAGTGCATGTGGGCGTTGGCTATCAGCATTAGCTGTTTATCCATGCCGTGCACCGACTTTCCAGCTGAGGAGGTGACACAAGGGTCAGAACAACTGCCTGATGTTCACCAAGGACGCACGAGTCACTACAAAGGGGGCACCTACAGGAGACTTCGATAATCTCTTTCCGGACCTCCAGCAGCATAGCGACACCGATGTTGTCCTTGGTCATGACCCGGTTCAGCATGGGCTCCGACCCCTCGGAGTTTGCCATGGCCAGCTGGTTGAATTCCACGGTGTGCTTCTGCACCGCGCTGAACCTGAACACCACCAGAGGGGGGGGGGAGTCATTGAGGAGCTCTCTAAAAGCTCGAAACATCACAGAAATAACCCATGTGATCAGAAGAATGGTTCTGTTCCACGTTTGACCCGTTTCACCGTCGCTGGAGGGCTCCAACGCAGCAGTTACACCTGAAACACTGAGATTTTCTCAAAAATGTTTTCGCTTTATGAGGCGGCGGCATCTCTCCATACGCGCGAGGACAACTGTTGCACAGCGGCTGCCCGCAGACTACCAGGAGAGAGCGGCCATCTTCCCTAACCCTAACCAGGAGAGGGTGGCCATCTTCCCTAACCCTAACCAGGAGAGGGCAGCCATCTTCCCTAACCCTAACCAGGAGAGGGCGGCCATCTTCCCTAACCCTAACCAGGAGAGAGCGGCCATCTTCCCTAACCCTAACCCTAACCAGGAGAGGGCGGCCATCTTCCCTAACCCTAACCAGGAGAGGGCGGCCATCTTCCCTAACCCTAACCAGGAGAGGGCGGCCATCTTCCCTAACCCTAACCAGGAGAGGGCGGCCATCTTCCCTAACCCTAACCAGGAGAGGGTGGCCATCTTCCCTAACCCTAACCAGGAGAGGGCGGCCATCTTCCCTAACCCTAACCAGGAGAGGGCGGCCATCTTCCGCACCTACTGCCGCGACAAGATAACCGCACCCAGCCACATCACCAACATGGATGAGATCCCTCTGACTTTTTACATCCCTTTGACCCACAAAGTGGAGAAAAAGGGACCAGCACGGTGGCGATACGCACAACGGGGCACGAGAAGTCATCGTTCACCGTGGTTCTCGGCCGCCACGGAAACGGACAGAGCGCTGGATGAGGGAAGGCCAACACTCCTTCACAAGACTACGAGGCAGCGGCGGGTGAGTTATGCCACCACATGGGTGGATTGTAGACGCACGGGCTATGATACCGTCTTCATGCATCAACGCTGAAGCAGAACCGGTCGGTGAGTCCGATTCAGATGATTAAGGAGGAATTCGGGATGTTGGACATTGAAATAGTGCAGCTGTTTAATTCAGATACAGAAGATGAAAACTTTGATGGTTTTGTGGCAGAAGAATGAATATTTTGTTCAATAAATGTGTCAAAACTCACTGTTTTACTTCTGTTGTCATTTTTACTGTATGTTTCAGCATGCGCCTTTTAATACGGTGCACCTTATGGTCCTGAAAATATGGTACTAGAACCCTTTTTTGCTTTCAGGCCAGATGAAGTTGGGGTTTTTAAGTTCCTGATCACAGCTGCTATAAATGATGCAAATCCTGCGGAGCTGGTTCAGACCAACGACTCAAAGCATTTGATTCCAGATCAGCTGGTCCATCATGTGACCCCCCCCCCCCCCCTTCTCCCCTGATCAGGGCAGGTGATTACCCTGGTCAAGCTTGATGGCTCCATGTGCGCTGCTCAGGCCTCTGGCTATTTTGCTGCTCCATACTTTGGAGCTCAAACCCACCACCTTTCCTTCATCCTCCCGTGGGCTCTGTTCCTGGGGCCAGAGCTGCTTCTATATTGCTAATTTGGCAAACATCTCAGCTACACACCAACATCGGTGAATGTTTTTTTCCCATAACGTGTTTGTGAGAGAGAGAGCAGCTCAAAATTACTCATTAAAGAAGTCATTGATTCTTCAAGTCTATGAAGAAAAGCAGAGCCTCAAAACATGTTTGACATTGACAGCCAGAGATGCTGAGTGTTGCGGCCCGTCGAAGTCGGTTTTAAGACGCACCAACCGAAGAGCGGTTAAGAGATTTTGATTATCGATCACATAAACTGAACGGACATGTGATATTTATTATACGCACGAGCCAGTTGACAGCCCGCGCTTTCCTTGATGTAGCCTACGTTTCTATAAAGTGTCGGAACTGATCGTCCGTGCCATCATTCCTGCCTGTTTATCATTATCAATTTCAAATCTAGATGAGATTTGACAAGAATTTCCACCATTGTCCAGCAAACTCAAACCCTGCCCATCGGCGTATTTCCTGGCGAATACGCCGATGCCCGTCAGTCCTTAACCACTCCCACTGGTTCCTATGGCCACTGGTCAGTGCAAAAGGGAGGGTACTTAGAGCCGTTTCAGGAGCAGACTCTTCCTAGAACTACTAGAACTAGAAGTACCTGCTCTGAAAGGGCTACTGGTATTTACAGGGTTAACAGGGTGTCCTTAAAACGCCACTTTACCTCAACCTTCTGCAAAAAAAGACAATTATAAAAGCCCATAAACCAAAGAGGACACAGAATCTCCTTGCACTCTCCAACCCCCCCCGGGCTGGAGGCAGAACCAGCACAACTGTCCAGATCACCTCATTTACGCACGATGAGTGCAGGTCATACTTTTCTGTCTTGTAGAAGATTGCACATCCGTCCACGTGTTTGCGGTCCGACTCGGACATGGTCCTGGCTCGGGACTTTGGACTGAAGAACCCATCGTATCCCTGCTCCTTCAGCTCCGGCAAGAAGTAATTGTAGTACTGCTCCGTCTCCACTTCCTGTCAGAAAGGAAGTGACAGAAATACCCCGACTATAATCCATGGCCAACATTTTGCTATATACACCTCCAGAGAGTCCCAGATGGATTCCGCAGGTCAACCCATCACGTTTTCCTCATCTCGAGTAAACGAGGAGTACGCTGGTAAAAAGCTGCACTCACCTGCAGACTGATGATGTCGGCGTTGCAGCCGAGGATCTCCTGCATGATGTTCTTTTTCCTGTAATCCCAGCTCAGAGCCCAGGAGGGGCAGTAGCCGTACAGCTGTCGGGTGGCGTACTTATCACACAGGACGTTGTAGCACATCACAGTGAACAGTGCTGGGAAGGAAAAACACAGGGGAGATCAGATCTGGCCCCCAGGCTGCTGCGAGGACGCTCCAGCGCGTTCACAGTCAACAGAAGCTCTGCGGGTACCTGACGGCCAAGTCCGCTCTGGTTCCTGGAGAGAAATCCATGACCGAGCCGGAGGCTGCTCTGTTGGTACTGGGAGAGGGGAGAGGGGAGCGTAAATGTCACTGCTGCACCCGTTTACATACTTTCTGCATCCATTTCAAAGCTGAAAGTCAAAAAAACAAAACCCAAGTAATCGTCCTGCTCGCAGCTCTGCCACAGAGAGGGGCACTTACTGCGTTTCATTGCCCCTGCCAGATTGTCTAGCAAGTAGTTAAGCAGTCTCCGCGTGCCATCTGGTTCCTGGTAGAGGCTCATGATTTCTTGTGCAAGTGGGTTTCCTGGTGAAGGCAGAGCAACAGTGGCTGAGTCAATGGGAACCACGGGGAGAGAACCACGGGAGTTCTAGGCTGAAATGGCTACTGGAGGCGTGATAAAGCCACTCACCTTTCAACCCCAGTGTTTGTAACTGAAATAGTTTCCCCAGTTCAAATGGCAGAACCCGCAACTGGTTGTTATTTAAAAGCAGCTCCCTGTGGAGGGCAGCAACCATCTCTATCACTCACACAAACATGCTTCGTGACATTTTACAGCTCCAAACTGAATTAAGGAAGCTGAGATGAAGGCACCAACCTGAGAGAAACCATGTTGCCGAGCTCGGCCGGCAGACTCCTGATCTTATTCGATGACAGATCCAAGTACACCAGGTTGTGGAGTTTGGCGATGTCTGGTGGGATGCGGGACAGCGAGTTGTCGCTGAGGTGCAGGGCAGTGAGGTGGGTTAAAGACCACAGCGCCGTGCTCAGACTGCGAACTCTGCCTGCAGCCAGAGACAAGACGAGCAAATCCATAAACTCATATTTATAGGAAAACATCGGAAATCTTTCCTTTTTTTAGGAAGACTGATGGTTCTGACGATCTCAACTGGAGGAGAGAGCCGCGGCGTTAATTTAAGAGGTTCCACAAAAACACAATATGAAATTAGTTGGTGTCACCGAGAGCAACGGGACAGCCAGGTGCTCCCAAAAGTGCTCAAACACACACACAATAGAACTAAACACACTGTTGGAAGGCTCCCTGAAGCTGGACCTGGGGCTGTGTGCCGCTCTACACACACTCACTCACTCACACAAACACGCACGTGCAGCACCCCAGAATAATTGTATGACTCTCCACTTCCCCTTCTGATAGTGCGAGTACGCCGTTAGAGAGAAGAAACCTTTAACAGACCAATTGGACCAGGTTTATCTCCTATAGAGCGACATCAGTAATGGAGACTCCCAGCTAAACTGCTCGCCTTGTTTTTAAGAGTCACTTTGCTCAGTTGCTTGGCAGCACGGTTGCACGCACGTCTGCTCCAAGTGTGGCTGCATCACGCCACCATAAGATACGAGATACAGGACATGAGATAATCAGCCCTACTTTATGAGCCGGTGTGAATGATGGAGCTGCGGGTTTAAATCCCATTAAGAGTAAAGAAGAGGCTGCAAAAAAAAGAAGTGCACTCAAGAAAGATAAGGCTGCAGCGGTCCCGATCTTCTCCTTGCTGATGGCTCCTCATTACATCATTACACTTGATTGAAGTAATTAGTGGAACACAATTACGAAAGACAAACGTGCAGAGGCAATCACAACCTGACTCACCACTGATTTCGAGCTCAGCCCAGTACGACTTCTTCCCGTTGGCTGCTTCCTCGCTGGACATAATTGTGTACATCCGCCTTGGATCCGGCGGGTCATATTTTTCCTTGGGCATTCCTAGAACACTGGGAACAAGAATGGGAAGTGAGGCGCCGAGCATTTGATCCTCAAAGTACAGTGCACACACAGCATTTCTACGCAACTGGGAAGTGGAACTAAATCACCAGTTGCAGCGTCAAAAATGAAAATGTTCCCATGAATTCACAACAAACCTTCAGGTGTCACTTCCATGGGCCGCCAAATAGAAATGCACAAGAGGGATTCGGAGTTAAAAACGCGTTTGAGGGCATTTGCTGCGGTTGATCGTTTAAACTGTTAAAGATATTTGAACCGGTTTGCAGGAAGTCTGGCGAGTTTTGCACTTCGCGTTACATAATAAGCAGCAGGTAAATCAAACCGCGGTGTTTTTCCACGTCAAACTAGGCGGCTAATCTGCACATAATGGTCGAGTTGTGGTTTGATTCAAAAGCGTATTAATGAAACTGCATTTATAGGAATGATTAAGCCCAACAACGTGAGGTGAAACAGGTTTTCTCATTGTCTCAATCTCTTTAGCCTAGCTTAGCCTAAATCGCTGCCAATCAATCTATGCACATCAAATGCTAGACAGTTAGCGTGCTTGCTAACTAACGAGAGTGTGATCTGAACAAACAAGCTGACCTAGAGTTCGGAATGTCGCTTGACCACTAAAACCTGCGTCGTGTTGGTTTTTGCAAGAGGTACAAACGGCATTAGCAATTTGGCCGTGCTGTTGTTTACATAATAGCAAAGCACCGTTAAGTGGCGCATTAACGGCGAGGCCAGGAAACATCGCGCTTTTTAGCTGCCGCTGGCTGCCTTCCAGAGGCTAGTGTTACGATCGTTCACATAAACCCCGTCCAAATGCTCCCGAAAAGCCACACGATTTCGGCTGTGCGAGATACTTGCGAGGCGTTTAGCTTAGCTGGAGCTAGCTTGCTGGCTAAAGGCTAAAAGACACCAATTATCCAAAGCCCGTGGGTTCGCTTTCAAAATCAGCCCCGCGTCTAAACCGAGCCGCTCGTTAACAATGTCCGCGCAAACCTGCGCGGGGGGACGAATTTGACCCGGCAACGGGCAATAAAAAGGGGTTGGAAATTTACCTGCAAGAGCATACCAAATAGCGAGGACGAGTGCGTGCTCCCCCTTTGTTTTCTAGCTACTTGTAGCCCGTTTCCGCTGCTGTATCATGGCGACTGCGAGGCTGTTTTCCGCTGCTGATAACAGGCTGCAGCCCATTGGCCAGCGCGGCCGCCTTCCACCAGCTGTTGAGCCTTCATTACTGACGTGACCGACGCGCACGTCCGTGCCACTTTGTCGGCGATCATAATCACGATGATAATAAGAGACAGGTCTACTGATCGAGATTGGCTCTGACGGCACGTTTATTATAAAATAGTAGTTTTGAACAAGGCACAGCCGCGTTGCAAAAGTAGTCCGACCCATACTCATGGGAACTGGTTCACATCATGAAAACGTGTGTGACAACGTACAAAGGTTTGTAGTGAACTGGCAAGAGTTAAGTGGTTGAATTAAACACGTTAAAAACAGGAGCACATTCAGTACTTGTGCGTTTTATGGCATTAGAATGAACGACATAAAATAACAGGGAGGGTTGGGAACCGAACCCTCCTCAGATTAAACAAAGAAAAATGGAACAATGTGTGCGTTTCCCCTTATTACTACAATTCATTTGTTGAACAAGAACAGGAGAACAGGAGTCTTTCGACTCAACCCTGGCAGACGTCTAACAGGCTATCGCGTAGAAAGTGCAGGGACTGTTCCACGTGGTGAGGTAAAGCCTGGCCGAGGTCAGCCTCGGCCCTCGCCCGGAGGGTCTTTGTAGCTTCACAAATGTGGCTCTTGGATACAACGTCCTCCTTCTTGAAGGGGCCCAGGTAACTTCTTTCTTGCACGAATGACTGGCTGAGGTACCCTGAGTGAAGAAGAAAGAACGGTTACAGCGCAAGAATCTTTAAATGAGCAAGCGCGTGTCAGACATCTGACACCCCCCGGGGCTTGTCGCACGCGGGGGCAGGCTGGCCCCCAGCACATGTGTCATGTGTGACAGCGAATGTAATGTGTTCTCAATGTGAAGCTGCCCGAAGAATACCAAATGCAGCTATGTAGCACTGATTTGTGGTGCTAGCAGGCATGCTTAGAGTTGATCAGAGAGGGTTTCAGGCAGCGCTAGCTAGCTGGAGGTCATTCTGCAAGACTCTGGCAGTGTGGAAGGATTCCAATACTGCTGATGACTTGCTGCTGATTCCCGCTATCGTCCCTTCCGCCAGGCATGCTGCGAATCCCTGTAAACAGCATCTATTTGAGGCGGTTCAGCTCTGCACCGTGGGTGAGCTGTAATACCTGAGCAGCCTGCTTAAGCTGCAGGACCTGCGTCACGCTACCAGCAGCCACAAGGACACGAGCTGAATTCAGAACCTGTCAGGAAGGATAAGTGCAAAACTCTGGCCAACACAAAAGCACGCCAGCTTTGAGGCTGGGATGGGTTTGGCACCACCTGTGGCCACCATCACGAACTAGATCCTCACCTTTCATTGTTTTATTGTAGCTGTGCAGGAACATCCAGAGGAGATGGAGCAGCTCCTCCCAGCCACGCCACCTCTCCTCACCATCCTATATAAAAATAAATAAATCATGATGATCAGAGGTGAGGTTCGCTGGATCTAAGGGCGGTGACCATAAAAACGCCAGCGTGGGGCTTCACCGTGGGCTCCTGCAGCAGATCGCAGTTTCTCATGTAATGAAGCAGAAGGCCGAGAGAGGCGGGAAGAGGAGTTTTCACCGAGCACACGTAGTCCAGCAGGTGCTTCAGCAGTTTACACCTGAGCCGCTTGCTCCGCAGGCTCTCCAGCAGCAGCATCCTGGGGGGATCAACAACAGATCATCGGTGAGTCGCCGGCCCGACTTTATTTATTCTCGCCGACAGTTTGGAGAACTGGGAGCGTCCGAGCGACACCCGGGTGGAACCATTAGAAACAGGGACGGATGGAGGGGGCGTGCTGAAGAGCGTAACCATTCTGGGAAAACTTCTAAACAGTTTCCTTGTTAATTTAGGTTTAACAAATAACATGTCATTAGCATAATAACCGAAGCGGACGCCTCTCACCTGTGCTCTCGTCGGAACGAGCCAGTGATGAGCATTAAGAAGAGTTCCTGGGACACCTTGTCAGACTGCAGAGTGGGACGGCCGTCCACCTCCAGAGCGAGAGACAACATCCTCTGGAAGATGGACACCAACCTGGAAGGGACACACACGCCCACGTGGAGACACAAACAGCTCAGGTTAACCTGGACGGAGGTGTGGTTCACGTCTGGGTCGCTCCAACAAACGATCCTCGCGTCGTCCTGAACCAACCTGATGTGTTCGTCTCGCTCTCTGGCCGTCTCTTCGCTCCCCGTCGACTTCCTGACGGCAGAATTCAGCCACTTGAGAAGATCCCTGCAAAATCCAGACGGCCGCGTCAACACGTGGCCGCCAAACGGCACAGCGTCGCCGCTTCGCGCTCCCGGCTCACCTGACGTGATGGAACTGCCGATCACAGGACAGCGTTGCCATGGCGATGGAATGGCGTAAGGGGGAGAAAGCATCTTTGGTGTGAAAGTTGTCCTCCAACGTGCGCGCGACATATTCCATGAACATGCCCACAACCCCGCACTTCCGTTTGTTGGGATGTTCCTGTGAAATGGAGACCACCGGATTCACCGTCTCCACCAGCAACGGTTGCTTTATAATACAAACGGCTAAGTAGATGCTCTTTTTACCTTCTCAGTCATGACTGAGCTCAACAAGTCCCAATCCCACGGAACCGTGTTCCGATCAGCTGGACGGTGCCTGCAAAAACATATTAATGTTGAGAACCTAAGATGGAAGGGCTTGGGGTGGCGAGGGTGGTTTGAGAGGGGGGGTGGGGGGCTGCGGGGCTGTCGTGGGAAGCGCTCACCTCTGTGTCCTGATCAGCAGGTGGAAGGCCTGCACACACAGGTGGTAGGGGCAGTCAGGCCCGAGCAGAACGTCGTGCAAGAGGTGGAAGGTGATGTTTTTGGGAGGATAGTAGCCCGGCTGCAACAGGTCAGACAACAGCTGCAGGGTGCCCTCGGTGTGGTTCTCCTCGATGGTGCTGTAAACCAGCGTCAGGGTCTGGTGGCACAGCTCCTCGGGAGGTTCTGAAGCCTCTCCCTTATCGATACGGGGGGGAAAACAAAACTTGTTTACCTTCGGTCGTGTATGTGGTCCTGCATGAATCAAGAACAGTGAAATTAATACCAACATCTAAAGAAATGTCCATGAGTAACGCTTCGTCTTCTCCAGATATCAGCTTATTAAGGGCAACTGGGCACACAAAGTCCCGGCTTTCTTTAGCATCCGTGTAGAGGTCCACAGGATATGTGCTCTCAGCGATCTCTTCCTCTCCAAAATCCCAGGCTTTCGGATAGAAACACACAGGATCTTCCATTTCCAGATCCCCCACACTCGTCTCAGTCAGTGTGACATCACTCATGTCTTCAGCTGGGTGGTTTTGGTCCGACCACCTCTCAGAGAGCCGTCCAGAGAGCGCCTCCTCCTTTGTGGGTGTTGGACTCGCCTGAGTCGAGCGGTTCGAATGAGCTGGAGTGTCTGCTGCGCTGCCTCCACGCTCCGAATCTGAAAAGACTCGCTCGTGCGCAGCGTCTTGTCTGGGCTGCAGGGACATTAGTGTGCAGCCTCTGCTTGAGTCCACAAAGCAGCCGACTTGTTTGATTTCAGTGATGTGACCTTCAATAAAAGGCAGGCGTGTTAGAGTCACGAATGGGAAGAGTTCCTCATGAGTCAGTGTATGAATTTGTGTTTGGGGGTCCGCACTGCTCCTCTGGAGCGTTGGCCTGGGGGGATCTGCTGAAGCGTTTCTCTGGAAGACGTTCTCTTGTTCAGTCGTGGAGCCGCAGACGTTTTGTATTTTAAAATCTGCGTCGATGTCAGACAGGTCTACTATGGGTCTGGCGTTAAAATCAGGCTTGATGGGACTCTTTAGATCTGCGAGGATCCGTTTTGAATCTGTGACGTCAATGTTTTGCTAGAAAATAGGAACAAAAATGAACAGTGTTAATAAATGAGAACTTTTGACCATCACGGGGAAACAGCCCATAACAAGTCAACCTGAACACATCTGTCTTTAAAATAATCCATCCAATCCACTTTGCCGTCTGGTCACACATCTTTTTATTGTTATTTTATTGTTTCATTGCACCAACCTGAAAGGGCTGAATCTTGGCAGACAATTATTTTACAGAATAGGTTTTTTATTAACTGACGTCAGTTGGTTACAGTTTGTTTTATAGGATTATTAAGTAAATAAACAGCAGTACATTTGGAAGTGCAAAGCAATTATTTGCTATTGTGTATTATCAGTTGAATATGACCTTGGCACCAATAATATCACCTAGTTTGCAGTGATGCACTTTCACCTACGTTAGAGAAGGTAAACTGCTTCTAGTTTGTGTTTTTCAATACGCCTGAGTTACATTTAAGTCAATCGTGTTACTATTCTTATTCTATATACTTACGTTCTGGGCTGATTAAAATGTAGAGCCATAAACACCAAACCTAGCAATCAAAATCCGCCACTCTTCTGCTCCTGACTGAGAACTATGCAAGAGTAAGGACAATAACAACCGAAACCAGAATTACGCCATTTACAGGTTTCGGTAGAGCTGCATGAGCCCGCGCTGAAGTCTTACCACTAGCGCGTTCACGTTCGGGGCGTCGGCGCAAACTTTGCCATCCTGCTGGGGAAGTGGGTCGGTTTGGCTCAAGAAGTTGCTGTACTGAGCGATTATTTCCACATCAGAATCATCTTCCTCACTCTCGGAGCTCAGGGTGATCACCTCCATCACTCGCAACGGGCTACAAAATCTAGAAAGTTCAAGACTGAAGTGACTCTCCGTGCGCCATTTGTCTCCACACTTTCAGTGTTTAAATTAGTCAGTATCCATCTTCCCTCAAGAGCTAGTCATCTTAAACTAATGCTAAATAAACCAAGAGACACTTTCTGGCATGACGTTCATAAGGTCGGCTCGTCTGCTGACACACGATGAGCGGACCAACACAGACGGCGGCCTCTTATCCAGGAATCATAATGCGTAAAATATTCAGCATGGCTCCAGTCTTCAGCGTTCCAACACTAACGACGCCATCGTGATTCCGCCCACTGCAAACGACTCGCCACTTCCGGGACGGGCGCCAACCATCAGTCAAAATAAAGAAAAATGAGAATAAAGTACATTATACAGCATCGCTCACCTTATATCGTTATCTAATTTAAACACACACACAAGCACACTAGGTCTCAAAACGAAAGTGTGAGCTAAAGGACTCGAGTGAGTTCTTCATGCCGCATGTACCCTGGACCCAATTTTATTTTGACATATATCAGTCATTTAGAATATGGATGTGTTGTTGGCAAAAACACTTCTTGTTTGTCCTCCACTCTTTACTGCGCTTGTTGTAAACAATAACAGAGGAGAGAACGCCCCCTCTTCCGCCTTCTCCTTCTTCTTCTCCTCCTTCGCCTCGTTCTTCTTCGTCTCCTCCTTCTTCTTCTACTACTGCGTCACTAGTGCCACAAATAAGGAACTGCATCACAAACGAGCACAAAACAACGCTCCTGCATGAAAGTATTAACCACGTAGTAAATAAATACCATTCATACATGTATATTGGCATCGTGTATATTGATGTCAGAATTGCATTAAGTTGCATTGCATTTTATTAAATAAATGCGGTACGTTATCAAAGATTTTAGAACAGTGACTATTGACTTATATAAAACTATCACAATGACAACCCCCATGTTGTTACATTTGATGCACCATTTGTTTTTCAAGACTCATAACCCGCCTTCGTGCGTATTCAACACATGGCGCTTTTAGATCTCAATGTCAGCATGGTACTGTCGCATCATGCTACCTTGTCTTTAGCAAGGAATAGAATTTAATCATAAATCCTGTATATGAGGCACATTGCTTTTCGACTGCACAGCTTCCTCCTTTTTTGTTTTATTGTGTAATCGCATAAAATGTTTGCGATAAGATTTTTTTAAATCATTATTTCGGTCGTGGCAACATCTAGTCCAAGATAATTAGGTTGAATGAAAAGCCCTACAATTGATCCAGGTAATATGAGAAATACTCCAATTCTAACGGTCACTGTAATTCTAGATTTAATTTTCTACGAAATAAACATTAAAAGTCTGCGTTGTTCCATAAGGGCTTGCAGTCTCATCTGCCACCACTAGAGTGCGCCAGTGTTGTTCAAAACTTTACCATGACAGGAAAGTATCTGTGCAAAACCAGATATATGTTCTGGACATGAGCTCCCAGGAGAGAGAGTTCTGGGTTATTGTGAACTAAAAGGATTTACCTGTTATGTGAAATCTCTATGTGCTGCCCGTATATGGATACAGAGGTAACAACTGTTAAGACAATCTACTGAAACTACTGGTTTAGAGGCGTTATGTCATTACAGAGGCCAGTGGCCTGTAGGAGAGGCTGAGAGATGCCAGGTCTTCATGTTTGGAGAGCTGTAACGTTCATATAATATTTTTACTTTTCCAGAATGCTGCTTAAATTATCCTTACAAATACACTGGGAACTTCAAATAACCTTCAAATACCTTAATCAGATGCAAATGGAAATGTTACACTGATTTATTTGGAGACAGAACAAACTGAAGGGGCTGTTGGACTGTCCGTGTTTTGGTGTGAACGTGGAAAAGCCATCAATGTCTTCTGAGCAGCTGCTCTGGTCCACGAGGGTCGTTGGAGTCTGTCCTAGCTGTCTCTATGTGTTAAAGACCGGAATACACCCTGGACAGGTCACCAGTCCATCACAGCACACATCATTTATTCACACAGTCAAAATGAGGGCAAATCTCTAAAACTGGGTAACTGTCGTCCCAGTGTCACCCCTCCATGGAAAATATTGGAGGCAACAGCTGCAAATGGTTTGTTTTATCCAGTGAGCAATTATTTATACCGGTAAACAGTTTGACGGGAGGTCAGCTGTACTTAAGTAGGCTTGTAATAAAGCAACCATGACTTGGAGCTGAACTGTTAAAACACTGAGCATCTCAGTGGGATGGAATAAAAGAACACACACAGATGTGGAGCAAAAAACCAAACGCAACAAAGTCTCTGGCTGGGAGTCCAAGCCAAGATCCTCCATGATGTGTAGCAACACCTCTGCCCACTGCCTCATTCAGGCACATTCCCTTTAAACAAACTGAAATGATATTTGCCTCAGTAATATATTTGGTGCTACGCTAAACTAAATGTATGTCCTCTTGACAGTCTTGTGACATTCTTCAACAAAAGAAAATCATGTCTGTGCAGCTTCACTTGTCCATAGATCACTTTTTCCTCTCAGTGGGTTTAAAACCACTCTTTCTCTCACTCTCTCCTGCACATGTATTGCCTGCAGTCTTCAAACAGGCAGAGATACAGCCCTTATCAGCTGGCTACATAAGTTCTTCACTTCAATCTGAAAATAATAGTATTTCTGATGATGCGCCATAAATTGAAACTTTCTTAAGGTGTCATCTCAGCAAAAATCACAGATTTTGGGGAGGGGGCTGTCTTATCCTCTTATCTGAATGGTTATGAGCAAGTATTTGTGTGATTTAGTGTGTATTCACAGTCTTAAATATGCTGATGTGTGCATATTATAGAGCAGGTTGTTAAAAAAGAGAACAATTGCATTTAGTGAAGAAAAAAACACCCACAGAGCTGAAAGCATTTCTAGTCTCAGCTGGGACAACAACAGAGAAAAACCTGAGCTCAAATGAGTGAGACACCTGCATTTGACAGAGGAGCTCCGATCCTCAAATCACAGGATTTGGGAGAGAAACAGTCTCCCGAAGGTGCCACTCCACCTCTTCGTAGCGCTGTCATGCTGTCCACCTGCATGTCACGCTCCTCCCTTCGCGCCCTGCCTGCCACCTCACCGCGGCTCACGCTGGCAGGGCTGTGCCAGTCACATGGTTCTACTTTTGTTTCCTTTGGCTGGAGACCCTAACGAGGCTCATTTGACTGGCACGGCGTGCCATGTCCAGAGACAGACGAGCGCTGCGGACAAAGCCAAGCCCGCTGACTCACTCTTCATTCTGTGACCCCGTGCAGATGCTGGTGAACCTCACAGTGAGCTCTGTCACCGGAGGGTAATTACACACACGCATACACACTTGGGTCACACCTCAGGAGTAAAAGACATGTTCTGCTCGGAGGGCTGAAGCTGTCATAGGTGATGGGCCCCTAAATGAAGCCTTTGGAACGCTAAAAACATCAACGAGCAGCAAAATGGATTAAACCTAAAATAGTGATACACATACAAAAAAAGCCCCATACAGATAGTGTGTGTTGTGAATTCACCTTCTAGATCTTCTGTATGAAGTTCAGGATGAAGACTGAAGGATTCGACCAAATGACCAAATACAGAAGACGGGTAAAACCCTCCCCTCCAGACAGGTAACCCCCCCTCCAGACAGGTAAAACCCTCCCCTCCAGACAGGTAAAACCCTCCCCTCCAGTGCCCAGTTATGTAAAGGAACATCAGAATCTGGTGACTCGGCCACGCCACCACTGTTAAATATTGTGTGATTTTTCATTTCTCCATTATTGCCAAAGTTGTGACCACTGGCTGAGGATGAAAATGACTTTATGCGCATGTTGACAAGCAGTGCTGGAAATGTAATGTTTGAACCAGTCAGAAAGGTCCACTATGGTCTGCAAAGCGGCATCACATTCAGCATAAATGTATTTTTCCCAAATATGTAAGACGCAATAACGAGAAGGCCGTGTTACGCCCGGCAGCCTTACTCGACGTGGATGCTGCGAGGGATGGTGGGACGCTCAGCAAATACTGAGAGCTCACGTTAATAAGCATTTATTTAAAAAAAATAGATTTAGAACAAAATTGGCAACATGAGTTTTTGAAACTGAAATGAATTAATTTTTCGCCAAAGACCCTGAGGATCATCGCCTGTGTTGGTCATTTTAATGTGGTCTTGGTCTGTGTGTGTGTGTGCATGTGCGTGTGTGTGTGTGTGTGTGCAGAGTGTAGTTGACATGGTTTAGGGTCTGTTTGTTCTCTCCACGTCTCCTTGAAACTACCGGTAACCTTGACCGAGGCAGTGCGGCCTCTCTAACCGTTCTAACCACAGCTCTTGTGAGAGGAGTAACATACAATCAAGCAAGTATTTTCTAGTTCTAACATAAACTCCTTGTTTTTCCAGATTCCTTTGACGGAGGTTCAACCCTCTGACTATTATTGCAGAAACTGTTGTTCTGAGTCATTAATACCGCTAAAATTCAAAATGGTATCATTAGCGAGCACAAAACCTTTGACCCACGTCTGTGGTTGTCTTTCCCAGAGAACTTTAGGAGGCGGAATTGTTTGTTATCTGAGTCAATTCACTGGAGACTCCAACCAGATCCTGTCTGGTTAAGTATGGCTCATTTTACAACCTCAAAGGTCTCCAAAGTTAATTTTTCCCATTTTATAGTCACAGTTCAAAAATATTCAGGTACATTTATGGGGTCAAACCTTAAAATAGGTTCTGTTCTCTGAGGAACAATAACCTTGAAATGGCAGATTGGGAGCCATCATCAGTGAACTGCGAGTGTATTCGAACGTCTCGCTGCTGTTGATAGCAGTTATCACAACTTTGCCGCAGTTCACAGTGGGATTGACCCCACTTTACACACATTTATTGGAGATAAACAAAGTCATTTATGGAGTTCTGTTTCTCACTTTTGAGCTGAGCCATCACTTTACAAGTCAGCTAACAAAGTCACAGAACATCTGCCATTTGAGACCAGCAACTAATCTGCTGCTTTTTCTTCTAATGAGGTGGAAAATCCAATTCATTTAGGTGTGTCCCCTGAAGAATGAGTGTTTTTCTCGTGCAATTACCTCATTAGAGACAACGCAGCTCTTTATCAAAGCTGAAACTCATCCGATTCAAAGAGCAGCTGATGAGCTGAACGCGCTCTAGTTGGTAATGAGCTGCAGAAATGACGCCCTTCCGGCTTCAGCTGCAGCTGAACTTTGGAGGTTTCATTAGCTGAGAGATTATGCTGTCAATTTCACACACATTTAGTCTCAAACCTACGACTCTGTGGAGAAATCTGAGGGGAAACGATGCTTGACCAAACAAAGATCAGCAGCGACGGTCAGCGTGAACAGCAGCAGCAACACTAGAGGAGGTGATGGAGGAGGATGTGTAGAAGGACAGTAACACACACAAGCCTCACCCACACTGCTGCCCACCACGATGAACAGACGTGCACGGAGGAACGCACAACTACGACGCCGATGAAAGGAGGGATTTTTGTAAGGAATCATCCGCGACCTGAGATGAGGTTTTCCAAACACAACACCTCAGGACATTTTATTCTGGGAATGTTACGTAATGTTACATTACAAAAAGCCCCCACCCCGAGAAGCCAAGCAAAAGGTAAGAGGATTGAGGTGAACAGCTCATACAGGCTCCTGTTCTATCTGGCTGTGCAGCCCCAGAAAACGGCGGCGTCGCCATCATCCCGCCGAACGTCAGCACAGATCATCTCACTGCTAACCTTGTTTGGCACCTGCATGTGTGACGCGCTGAGGAGGTCGGCCATAAAAATCCCCGAGAAATATGTCAGAAACGACGTGTTTGTACAATTTATCAGCGCGCTGATTTGATTTTTGGAAAAGGCGTGACACAACGTGACTATTGTGGCATGTGACGAATGGAGCCTCGGCGCCAGCCTGCGAGCGCCTCCAGCCCCTCGTTAGGTGTGACGCCTGCATCATAACAGGAAGCTGGATCAGCAGAGACAGGATGTCGGGCATTGTTGTCTAACTCTGAGCAGAAAGTACAGTGCAGTCATTGCTTTCACACTTCGCTTTCTTGCGATTTCCTTCGTTGGCCTTATTTTAATCACTAGATAAAGAAAACGTAAAGATGAAGGTGGAGTTTTGATGTACTTTAATGAAGTGTTTCAGCGGTTCTTTTCGACCAGATGCAACAACTGAAAGTTTTTCCTCCCTGTAAATACAGAATTTGTCCCGTTTTGGCTGGGGTCCATCTCCGGCCGTCCTTGTGATAGTGACTCCACAAAGGACGGCAGTTTTGTTTTCCATTAGATGTTGCATAACAACATGCTCTCTCTCTTTTTTTTTGTAAGTGTGGGTCCCTTGAGGGTCTATAATCAGGCACAGTGACACAATGGAAGTTCTATTTTGAACATTGACGCAGGAATTCTAAAGCAGATGGAACCTGAAGGAAAGGTTCGGACGCTGCGATACTTCAGTCCTCATTTTAACATGATGAACCCCGACTGCCAAACAACTGGATGGAAATACTGCAGCAGGCGTCTGTCAGCAGCCTGGAAGGATTGCAATTGCTTTTTTAAATAATGACCCCTGGACAGCCACATCCCATCACATCATCCCTCTGGCTGTAAGCCCTCTGCATGCATAATTACAGCTGCAGATGCACCCCCACGAGCACAACTCTGGGAATTCTTTTAAAAGTATGTTATTTCTTGCCTTTCTTTGAAAGAACAAAAAACCAATTTTCAGGCAGTAATCGGGTCTGGCCCCCTTCTAGTGCTATGTTTGAAACTGTCATTAGGTTCCAGGTTTTCTGCCTTTAAATGGCTGAAATCCTTTTTTGTCATGAGCTTAATTGGGAGCCTTGCAGAGCTGTCAGGTGGGGGAGGAACGGTGGGGGTGGGAGGCTCCCTCTGTGGGGATGTTGCCCCAGTGGCTCCGAACTAACTCTCTTAATGAGGTTTTTAAAAAGTTTTATATATATAAACAATAATGATCTTATTTTCATTTCAGTTTTTTTTAAAATTTCTATAATGTGCCAATTGAATAAATAATGGATCTAATTTAGATATTTCAATAAATTCTTATCCTTTCCCTCCTGGCCAGTGGAAAGCTGTGTTCCCAACCACGCTGAAAAAGTGATAAGATTTATTTTAATGAGAATAAAATATTTAGTCCAATACATTATTTATCCCTAATAAAACCCCAAATCTGTGAGACCCACTCTGTCTCTCTTTCTCGTGTGTGTGTGTGTGTGTGTGTGTGTGTGTGTGTGTGTGTGTGTGTGTGTGTGTGTGTGTGTGTGTTTTAACTTTAAAGATGGGCTCATCCCATGAGTGATGTCACTTTACTTCCAAAAGGGCTTTCGCTCTGCGGCAGTGCGCATCTCTCGTGCGCCTCTGAGAAGATGCTCTTCTCCAGAGCCAAAAGGAACAACTGGGCGCGCCGACGTCATCGCAGAGGAGTTACTTTGGTCCCCGGGACTATTTGGAGCTCGTGTGATGGGGAGGTCACTCTTTAAGTAGATGCTGTTTTGTCTGCTGTTATACTTTCCAGTATCGTTACGCGCTCGCCGCCGCACGCACTGGCGCAGAGGCGCGCACTATCGTTGTTTTGGAGAGAACACGCGGGCAACAGAACAAACATGATACGAAAATTCACACTGGGGCTGAAATGGATCTAAGCCAGCTCCGCGTGTTGGTGGAGAACGTTTCCAACGAGGAGAACTCCACGGACGCGCCGTTCGCCCTGCCGCACACGGAGGCGGTTACTGCGCTCATCGTCCTGGTTGTGGTGGTCATCGTGTCTGTGACCATCGTGGGTAACGTGTTGGTGATTGTGGCGGTGCTGACCAGTCGAGCTCTCCGCGCACCCCAGAATCTGTTTCTGGTGTCTTTGGCTTCAGCAGACATCCTGGTCGCCACCCTGGTCATCCCGTTCTCTCTCTCCAATGAAGTCATGGGCTACTGGTATTTTGGGAGTACGTGGTGCGCCTTCTATCTGGCTCTGGACGTGTTGTTCTGCACCTCCTCCATCGTGCACCTGTGCGCCATCAGCCTGGACCGTTACTGGTCGGTGACAAAAGCGGTCAGCTACAACCTGAAGCGCACGCCCAAGCGCATTAAAGGCATGATCGCTGTCGTGTGGATTATATCTGCTGTCATCTCTTTCCCCCCTCTGCTCCTGACCAAGCACGACGAACGCAAGTGTCTGCTGACCGATGAGACGTGGTACATCCTCTCCTCCTGCGTGGTCTCCTTCTTCGCTCCGGGTCTCATCATGATCCTGGTTTACTTTAAAATCTACAAGGTGGCCAAGCAGCGCTCCTCCACCGTGTTCGTCGCCAAGAACGGTCTGGAGAGGCAGCCGTCTCAGTCCGAAACCTGTTTCGTCAGGAAGGACGGGTTTGAGATGGAGAGCCCGAGCAGCCAGAGCTCCGGCACCCCCCAGCAGAGGCAGGGGGAGCTGGATGACATCGACCTGGAGGAGAGCTGTGGCGCGTCGGACACCAAAGCGCGCACGCATCGCTTCAGCAAGCGCAGAAAAGTGGAGGGGTCGGAAAACTGCCCCCCTCAGAACTGCCGTATGTCCTGGGCTTCGTCCAGGGCGTCACAGTTGTACCCGGAGCAGAAGAACCCGGGTGGGCGGCAGCAGATGAACAAAACGAAAGTGGCCCAGATGCGCGAAAAGCGCTTCACTTTCGTCCTGGCGGTGGTCATGGGGGTGTTTGTCCTCTGCTGGTTCCCTTTTTTCTTTACCTACACGCTGCACGCTATCTGCAGAGACAGGTGCTACATTCCTGGCGCACTTTTCAACCTGTTCTTTTGGATTGGATACTGCAACAGCTCAGTGAACCCCATCATTTACACCATTTTCAACAGGGACTTCAGGAAATCTTTTAAGAAAATCATCTGTAGAACCTCTAAACGCACATAAAAAGTATGGGGGGGGGGCATATGTTTTTTGCATCTTTCTGATGTGGAAATGATTTTATTGTTATTTGTGACTGTTCAGGTTATATAAAATATTGTAATGTTCTTGGTCAAAGTGTTGTTTCACAATGTACTGTAAAATTGAGCAAAAACAAAGGACACATTCTAGTGCTTCAGCAGCCGATCAAAGTATTTAAACACGTTTTGAACGACTTCCAGGTTTATGTAAGATATGATGATCATGGAAAGCTGAAATTTGAGTCTTTCTTGCTGCAGCAGACATTACTGAGGCCACAATCGATTCATCATCTGTAAGATAAACAAGGTGATAATTTTGCCTTTCAGCACATGAAAAAAAAAAGAATAAAAGCAACAATGTTGTGATTCAAATGTTTAACAGGGCCAAAATGTTGCCCTCATCATTTTAGAAGCTGTAAAACCTCCTAGGAGTAATAATCACTGACCCTTCAGTCATGACCTGTGAGTCTTCAAGGCCCGACTGCTTTTGTTAGTTTAAAGCATCCTCTGGAAACTGTGCCTCCTCCTGTGCTTCAGAGGTCTGAGCTTTACTGTGGGGGATGTGTAAGGGAAGGCTCAGTAGATTTTACTGACTCATGCATGCCAGAAATAAAGGACACAGGCATAAAACAGACGGAGCCTGACCTTAAACAGAACGTTCCTGCATCAGGAGCCGGAGTCGCATCTAGCAGCAGCTCCTATCAGAGTTCACAACCTGAGCTGAGATGTTCTGGTTTTTTGAGCTGTTTTAAACCTCTGAAACATTTCACGGAAGGCTCTTTACCCGTTGGCTTCATATAAGCCGTGTGCGATATAGAGGCCTGAGCAGATTCATATCGAACCATATTTTCTGGAAACATTATTTATATCCCTCCGAACGCTGTCAAAGTTCTCCCTGGCATTTGTCTGGTTCTTGTTCTTCAGTGGGTTTCTGTAAGTGTCTATCATGAAGTCTGCTGTTAAAATATCACCGTGCTGTTGGGTTTTCCCTTGACGCACGGAACCGCTGTATTCATGAAGCGCCTCTTGGGCCGTCTGGGAGGTGGTTGAGGAGCTCAAAGGGATTGGCCGAACTCTGGGAGGGAATGGAGCCGAGCTGAGAGGAGCTAAAGAACCAGCAGGATGTTTGCTGGAACGTGCGTAAAGTTAATGGGATACTGCTCGGGTCATCTTCTCACTTAATTTCTCTGGAGATCGCGGGTGTAAATCTGTTACGTGTCCGACAGAGAAATGTTTACATGGACGCCCGGTCGGTAATTTTCCTCCTGATTTACTGACGACTCTGTGGCAAGGCGCGCAACTCCCTTGTTCGAAGCTCACTCCCGGTTCAATTATCTTTCCAATCAGCGACTTTATTGCGGCACCGTTCTGGAGATTTGTGTCCTCGCACGGCTCGACGCCGCCACGTCTTTTGTCTTCGAGTTCAAATTGAAACTGTGACTTTTCAGGAGGGAAAAAATGAATCGCTGCAGGAGAATAAACTCAGAGAGTCATCACTGCTGCGCCTGACATAAAGCTCCCGTCTTCAGCCTCAACAACTCCATTTCAACTTGATTAGCCTCAGTCTGTTGTATTTTATATTGAATAAATAATTCAAGAATTGGCCAGGATGTTTAGCAATCAAAGTACTGAGTAGATAGGACACCGTGGTATTCATTTATCATTGATTCCACATGTTATAGTACATTTATGATATTGAAATAAAGAAGCTCAGGATGCTTGTTAGACAGGAGAAAGTCATACATATTAACATCTGACATCCATGTTGGAGCTCTTAATGGGAGCAACAGACCAACTGGACACAGTGGAAACATTTCCTGGTGCGAGCAACAAAGAGGAAACTTTAGTAAATAGAGGAACGGAGCAGAGGGTCAGGATGGAGGGCTGTTTACAGGTTATCTGCAGTCATGGGCGGTCGCAGGAGACGTCGGTCTAAATACTTCAAGATGGGTGCAGAGCACAACAGAGGAGACTCTTGGGCACAGAGAGAAGAGGACTGAAGAGAGCAGCATCTGCTGGTAATTGCTTTTTTTTTTTTCAATTGTCTCTGGTAAGATTAGAGTCGAGACAAACAAGAGCCAAACTGGCATCAATCCCAGTGAAGCTGCTTGTTTGTCATTAAATAAAGTAAATCAGCAGGTGTCACATCCACGAGAGGAGGGGACGGAGCCGTTCTAATATATTACACCGCTCAGCACAAACAGGCAGTTTAGCACTAGAGGAGTCGATGCGTGCGTAGGGGGGGCCTCAGCACCGGCGCTTGTGCCTGTGCATGCTAAAGCTCTCCAAAGGCTGAGTAAGTGGAGCTTTATCTCATCAACACAGGCACAGCGAGAGTCTCTGAAAGTCAAGATGCATTTTGAAGTAACATTTGATTAAGCGTGGCGGACGTTGCGCCGCTGTGATGCAGCGAAGTTTGAAAGAAGCAGACAGAGTTTTTCCGTGGGAGCATCGAAACAAACTAATCTTCAAGCATTCCTGAGGGTGGAGTCCGTCTGTCCCTCCGTTAGAGTTTGTCTGACCGATTCTTCTGACCTCCTACATCACTCCTGCTAACATTTCCACACAATGCCAACAACAGTGAGACCTTCTCCAGATATCAGGCTGCTCTTAGATCACCACTGAAGAGGATCGATGAGCCCACATGGCACCACGGCAACATTAAAACAAAGTCCTGGATTTTGCTCTGGGTTCCTCTAGCACCGTTCTTTACGATGCCCGTCTGGTCTGACCCAGCTCAAACCTGTCACGTGAGGGAGAGGAGCTCCTTTCGATCTTTTCAAGTCCTGCAGCTGCTTATCAAATGAGGAAAATGGGGGGTAAAAAACTGAAATGCGTTGAATGAAACACGTAGCTCTTTTTCAGAGTAAGAGCAGCGCTCCTGCCCAGATATGAGGCTGCAGTTCACTGTTGTTCAGCTCCTGTTTGTGCTCTCACAGCAACGCTGCAGCAGTCAGCCAGGTGGGGACGTGAAGAAACCGTTTGGCTCTTCTTTATCAACAGCATCTGGAAATGTGCCTGAGGTCTGAAGGCTGCATTCAAACCATCTCCAGCTTCATTCAAAGCCTCATAAATCTGCAAACTGGACGGCAAAGCTGGTTTTCGTGTCCTTTAGTCTTCGCACACTCTTACTGGTTTTCTGGAGGTGAGCGCAGTGACCTGAACTGTCACTCTTCCATATCCTGAACTTAACATCCCCCCCACCCCCCACCCTTGACATCTCCACCAGCAGAGACACACAAAGGTAAAAGCACTGCAATGATAGCCTGAGCTCTTGAAGTTGGTGTTCTGTTTGTTGTTCCTGTTTCCTGCTTTTTTGAAGTTTTTTTTTCTCTGTATCTCTTTGAAAAGGATCTATTTTTAGTGTCATCATGTGATCCTGTGGTCAGGTATTATCTGTGAAGCGTGCACGCACCTCCTGCTCTCCTCCGTGTGTTTCTCCTATTTAAAGGAAAGCCAGTGACCAGAAAATGGATGGGTGTCACATTTTGCGCTAAAGGGTCACTGGAAATGGGAAAACATCACGACAACCATCTGCTGGTTAATTTATTCCAGTTTGAAGCGACAGTCACCATCATGATGGCAGATGATCGGGTTCTGCACCGCACAGTCGCAAACGCAAAGTGCAGAGGACACGATCTCATTAGCAACCATTTAAAATCAACTTTTGCCAAGTCTGAGAGCCGTTATGGAGGCTGTGACTGTGTCTGCGTTTACGATGGGAACCAAAGACAGGTACAATCCGACCGCGCAAACATGGCGGCTGCTGCTCAAGCAAGAGAGGGGGAGGAGTGAAAGAAAGCCTCAAGAAAGTGTTCAGTATTCATCTGCCCAGTGATGCAGATTAAAATCTCTTTTCCTTAATAATCCACACAGAGGGATGTAACCTCAGCAATCCTTGCATATATCCCCCCCCCCCCCCCTCCCACACACACACACACACACTGCCACCCCACAACACACATAATTCAAATACCACTCTCACCAGGTGTTTTTAGCAGCTGCATTAACAAAAAGGGCAATTTCCTTGATTAGTGGCCAAAAGCGCATCGGCTGGTTTGGATCTATGGAAATCAACCCCCCACCTGGCAAAAACAATTGTACGTGACTGATTCGAGGCTCACTGAGTCTGGCAACTCTTCATGCTCTGCTCCCAGTTTGCTTTTACAGGAAGTTGAACGGTAAACCATCAATATCGGAGACATTATTTAAAACAGGAAGGACGTCATTTTAGTACGTGACGGCACTGGTCAAACCTGATATCCGCATTTAATTTGATTCTTTTTCACCTTGTTCCATTTTTAAAAGGATTTATAGAAATGATCACAATGTCAAACAGAAACAGATGCATCTGAGATGAGCAGCAACCGACGAGGCTCAAACTCTTCAAAACGTTGTGTTCACGTTGCCCTCAGCAAGCAAATCTGACCTCAACTTTGGTTCTACTAATCTGAGCAGAGAAGCCGTTTTAAGAGGATAATTCGCGTTTTCCCCCCTAAAAATAGGATCAAGTAGGTGCATCCATCTGGATCTGGGTGGCTGGTGCCAGTTTTATGTGCCGCAGATACGCAGAGACTCTGATTAGAGGAAACTGCTCAGTGCCACCTGTGGAGCAGCAAACATGCACCTTTAGCAGTTAGTGCACAATAACTTGCTAAAAATAGAATTAATTGTGCGCGAATTGTGGGTGGAAGGATGCTTCATATACACTCAGACTAATCAAATAGTCAAATAGTCAAAAGTTTATTAAGTAAACACATATGAAGGTCAAAGGTGTTGATTGACTATCATTATTTATTAGCTTACACAAATTCTCCTCATTGTAAAGTAATCACGTCTCACGGATGAGCCAGCTGTCTGAACAGGAAGTAGAAAAAGATGTGGGAAGGGTGGACGAGGGTTTTCCTCAGTGCTGACCCCAGTCTCAGTGACCCTGAACTGGACGTGGGGCCCAACAAGAGACTCGGCTGTTCCCTATCTCATCCGTCAGACTGCTTGCTGATCTGCGGGGCTCATTTCGATGGTGCTGGCCGAGATAGCAACACTGCCAAACAATTACTCAAATGTAGCCTCTACCCACCGCTCCCCGAGGGGCCACAAGTCACAGAACCATCATCCTGGGATGGAGAGTTCTCACAGGCCTCCAACCTGCCCACGACTCATTCCGGCAATTTTATTTTCCGTCCCGCCGCCGCTATTATCTCAAATCCTGACTTCGGAATATTTTGGACCCCAGAGCCGGACCCTGCGGTCAACGCTCCCAAGCAGCAGAAGAGCCGAAGCTTCTGAAAGTCCGCCACGTGGTCGCTGCACTGAAACACCGAAGGCGGTCGGTGAGAACAGCCGGCCCCTCATACGTAATGGAGCTCAGCAGCATCACTGTGTGCCCCCAACAAAGGAAGCATGAGGGAGAACGCAGCAGCGGCCAAACGAAGCTGAGCACACCCGGAGGAGGACGGGGAATGGGAACACGAGCAGTGAGAACAGACACAAAAGGAATGCTTATTTACGTGACACTGGACCCCTTCGCAGCGTCCATTCTCCACTATCTCTCTGTACTCATCCCACATCGTCCTTAAAACAACTTTGTGTTTGGTTCCACGCCAGCTTCACGTTCCAGGACGCTGCTGCTGCCCCCTGTTTGCATTTAGCTGGTGCAGCCCCCCGCCTTCGCTGTCAGTGGAAAATTCGACCGTTGACGGCAAACAGTCCGAGATCAAGTCAGAATTCCAAAGAGTGGGGGAGACGGCAAACAACCAGTCATTAATAGGTTGACCTCTGACCCCGACTGCACATTTATTAGTCTGCAGATTGGAGGATTTGGTCCCACTCTTGGCAAACTCTGCTCTGCATCCAGCTGATGCATATCTGCGTCCCAGAGGTTGTACAACACCGATGGACCCATACAGGGAGATGTGGAGGGCAGAGAGGAAAACGACATAAGTGAAATAAAGGCTTTGGTCATCTCTGGGATGAGGGTGGTGGTTCAGGAGAGGGGGGTCATGTGGGAGAACTGTTGGAAGAGGAAATCTTCATCTCAAGCATTGAAACTTCCTCCAGATTTTGGCCACCAATCAATCAACTTTGACCTCAAAACACCACGCTTCCCTTTCCTGCCGTCCCCTTCATGGGTGTTGAAGCCTGTCCCAGCATGCACTGGTTGAGAGGCAGGGACACAGCCTGGATAGGTCAAAACACACACACACACACACACACGCACACACACACACACACACACACACACACACACACACACACACACACACGCACTATTTTGCATGCATTAAAGGCCTGAGCTAGCATGGAAGCTAAAGTATGACATCCTGTTAGCATTTTATCCAGCATTTGTCCTGCTTTGATATTTATTTCCTGTTATTACTTTGAGATGTCCTGTTTTATTTTGAAGGGTTTTTTTTGTCTGTTATCGTGTTTTATTTCATGCTGTTGATGTAGTGCAGTTCCAACAGGTTGGTCTGCCTCGTATATGCTCCCTGATGTCTTCCACTGACTGGGTCTTTGCTGTCTCCATCATCACATCTTGTGTTGTTTCTGTGTCGCTCTCATATTTTTGGACTCTGTTCATTTGGCTTTGACCTCTGTCTGGATTGTCCTTTTTCTATTTAATTGACAGAATTGGACTCTGTGTGTGAGTGGCTGTGGTGCTTTCGCTGCCAGTCAGAACGTGCCCAACACATTAAATATCTCTCCAACCCCATTAGGAGGTTGTTTGGAGGAGGTGACAATAATTTCTGTTTAAAAGCAGAATGTGGTCACCAGCCAGAGAAGTTCGTGTTTACTGCCTGTGAAAACGTGGACTGGAGATGGATCTAATTTGGGGATTGTTATTTTTAACCCTTCCTCCAGCTGCACTGATATCGCTCCTCCATCTCCTGATACGTGAGACTGACAGATTTCTTCCAGAGTTCTTCCGGTTTCAGAACTCAGCATGACTCCAGACTTCAAACTGGTCTCACCGGAATTTGAAATGAAGTTTCTCACACTGACCTTCTGGCCAATACAGAGGAAATACAGCCGGTCAGCTCTTTCTTTCTGAAGTGGTGTCTCTCTCTCTCTCTCTCTCTCTCTCTCTCTCTCTCTCTCTCTCTCTCTCTCTCTCTCTCTCTCTCTCTCACACACACACACACACACACACACACACACACACACATGCACACCCCTGATACACAATAAGGCTAACATTAGTAATTGATCACAAGGAGATTCCTAGTTGCCGATTTAGGGAATCTCTCTGATCTTGTGCTATGCACGATTTCATGAGTGTTAAATCCCACGATGAGGAGGACCCACAAAGGTGGATGAAACAGAACGTGCTTTTTCTTTAAAGTTGTGTCCATCTGCAATTTTAAAGAAAAAGAATTTTGCACGGCGGAAAAACTTTGGGTTCTGAAAAGACAAACGTGGAGTTCGGCTCCGTCAGAAAATGGTCAGAAATAAGCAGTTACATGCCTCTAATGGAGGGGCCACTGCAGTCCGGGTTGTTACTCTGTTCGTGGAAAATTATACTTGATGTCAGTTGAGGACAGAAACCGACAGTTTTGACAGCGGACACTCTCCTACAGCGTCCCAACATGTTCCACTAACATCTCCGCTAAATACAACATTAGGATTCAGCTGTGACGCCTCATTCCGATTCTGTCCTCCACCCTGTTGGAGCAGGTGAAGGTGAAGAGTCGTGTCAGAGCAGCTCATTACAGCGATGGGTCCCTCTGCTTTCCCTATAAATTATGCAGCAGTCATATGGCTGTACACTGTCTGTCAATTCCTGACAATGAGCGGATGAAATTCAAACCCCTCCAGGCTCTGGAGTTTATCCAGGATTAAGCAGCGGGAAAGTGAAAGTGCAACAGTGGACCTGCATCATGGACCAGCCTTTAACTCCATTTATCACGAAACTGCACAGACTGAGAGACACCATCCTTTCACCAATCAGGCTGCAGGGTCACCTTCCACAGATTACACTCATTTATTTCAGAATGATTTCTCATAACAAAGACTGCTTCTTCTTCTTTTTCTTCCACAGAACTCGCTAGACATCTGCTCCAATCTCTAGAATTCGTTTGAATGTGTGTGTGATTGTCAAAAAAGGGGTTAAAAGAGGAAGCTCAATCACAGAGTTGTGTGCAGACGGTTCATCCAGCCCCCCCGTTATTCGAGCGTGAACAAAAACAGCTTGCTAGCGTGATGTTTGCTTTAAAGGAGCCATTTTGGCTGCAAAAATTTAAAGGCTTAAATCAGCCTTATAAAGAAGGCAACACATGCTGTAAGTGTCTATATCAGCCTACTATCAAAATGATAAATAGGCTACAGATCCATAATGAGCATTCATGATTAAATGTTTATTTTCCCTGCAGCTCATCCTGGAGAGAATGACGCACCACGTGACCACTCCGCCGTACGATGGCGCTTTAAGTTTACCTTCCATTATAATGAGATGTTGAAATTAAATATTTATGATACACATTTTTACATCATTGGAAAACTTTAAGAACGTTTGTCATGTTTTCACTCCTACAGAAATTATTTGAAAACCAAAAATATATTCACACCATCCACCACTAGGGCGGCGCTAAGGAGCCGCGTGTTGCCGACCCCTGTTCTAGACCTCACAGCATCGGCTTCTGGCTCATCAGAAAACTTCCCTCGTGGAAAGCAACAACAACAACGACAACAACAACGACGAGAACAACGTCGGCGCTGAGTCAGTGTCACAGTGACTCCGTGTCCTGAGGACAACGGGGCCCTATTCTGCAGTAAACACATAAGTCCAGATCTGCTGCCATGGCGACAGCGAGTCATTGTTGTTCATCTGCCGTCACGTTAGTGTCACCTGATACCAGTGTTCACTGTTCTTCACAGGACCCATTTATTCACAGTCACTATTTCATCACCCCCCCCGAGCTCAAGCAGACGTGCATCTTCTCATATGAAGCTGTCCATCACTGCAGGAATAGGAACTCTCAATTTGGTTAAATGTGGGCATGAAACTAATGATTGCTTTGTTTGTGGCATTTCCAACGCACCACATTATTCTCAAAGCACTTTTCTCAACCCTCTTCAGTGGGTTTGTGAGATTGTACAGTTTACGCTCTTTTTTATTCCTTTTCTTTGTTTGCCTGTGTGACTAATTTCAGAGCTTTTTTCTCCCCTCACTATGGAAATTCATAGTAGAATCCCAGTTTCACGCTCTGTCTGATGTAGTGATGCTGTGGGACGTGTCTCCTGGGTCTGGTGTGTGTGTGAGACCCTCTCTGTTGTTCATTTCCACTGATTTACTGCTTTTTAGGAGCGATCAAGCGCCGCTCAGATGGGGAGCAGTGTTCAAATGTTCAACAAGCGCTTGGATGAAAAGACTCTCCAGTGAATAATTATTCCAGATGAGACCAGAGTTGCCTCAAAAAGACATTTTAGCTGCGTTATCGCTGGAGTGTGTGGAGTGTGCTCAGGCTGTGCTGTTGCGTCATTTATTAGTACGCAGCGCTGATTGATGGGATTTAGACTGATGCCACTTAATTAAAAGATAAAGGGACGCCACGTGCGATAAGACAGCAGTGAAATCGCCTTCAAATCACCTGCCCTGGTGCTCGTCTATTGAAATCAAATGATTAGTTGATGTGAACTTTGCTGTTGGTGTTGAGAAAAGGTCGAAAATAAACCATCTGTGTTTGCTTCACGTATCAGACCTGCCACCCAGGAATGAGCAGTAGCTGTCACCCCTCCCAGGAAAATAGTGGAACCGTTCCCAACAATTCCCCTCATTCCCCAATCAACAACCAGAAACATAATAAACCAAAAGTGAATTCAGAACTTGGATGCCTCCCAAACATTTTACTGACCTGCCTTCCAGCTACCTTAGAACAGCCAATCACCCCCCCCCCCCACACACACACACACACACACACTCACATGTGAGTGTGAGCACACACACACATTCCAGCTCTCTTTTTCTTTGCATTTCCTGTCTCTGTCCATACATACATGCATGTGTGTGCATGTAGACATGTCAGTTATGTTATTTTTAGGGTAATAAATGAGCCCAACAGTGTTCCAGAGTGTTTCTATATTTCTCATCTCATCTTCTTCTGCTTTATCCCTTTGGGGGGGTCACAGGGAAGGTTCACACTGGGTGGGTCAGGCCTACTACTACTACTACTACTACTGCTACTACTACTACTACTACTACTACTACTACTAATAATAATAATAATAATAATAATAATGCCAACAATAATATGATGTTTATCACACATATGGATTCCATATTCTGAAGACAATTTGCTCATAAAATCTTATCGGGAACGTCAATATTGTACAGCTGACAGCTCAAACTCTTGTTGAGGACTCTGTCTTTAATGAAGAGAGGGAGGAGTTTAGGGTGGACGGGAGGGTTTGAGGACACTTATGGACAGTCATTGTCTCATGTTGAAGGTTTTAACGTGGATCTGACTGTCCTGATGTCTCTGGCACCCTAACGGACGTCATCTGACGAGGGATCACCAGCCTTTAAATCACCCCGGCAACGGCCCCTCCACCTGAGCTGAAGTGCCCCTGTGTGCTGAACCTGTTCCAGACAACAGTGGTTGAAACCAACGTTTGGAGTTTTGACGATAAACAAAACCGAAAAATAGAATTTGCTGAATTTCTTTGACTCCCTGACAGAAAAGAGACAAACGGACAGAAGACAACTGTGAGTGTTCCTGTGAAACAAAGCTGAGTGTTTTGTTGTTAAACTCTCACTAAGATTCCCAGTTGTGCTTCACACACACACTACACACACACACACACACACACACACACGCACACACACACACGGGGTATCAGAGTGCATGTCCCAGGGAAGCTCTGCTTGTTTTTCAGCAAGATGCTGTGACCTGTGAAAACATGGGTGTGTGTCATCAGTGTGTGTGTGCCTGCAGGATGAGAGAGGGGCTCCGCCAGCCTGTCCCAGACGCTCCTCACCAACCAGGTAAAGAGTCACCTGTTCGTCACCCGTTTCAGCAGCTACACCTAATCTGGCCTGTTTATCTCCAAATAAGCCAGAGAGCTTTAAAAAGGCGGATCAGGTGCCCTTTGTGCCCTGTTGACTTTCACTGTGTTCCCCATATTTAACTGGAAATGATGGGGGGGGGGGGGGGGGGGGACGACACCCAGCTGATTAGGGGCACTTTGCCAAAAAGCTACAGTGTTTCCTGAAGTCGGCGTGAGTCCTGCAACTGGAGCGGACGGTCAGAGATGAGGGACCCACTCTGCGTGCACAGTGCCATCTGACGCACATGTGGATGTGACAGCATGCACTCAAAGTTTAAAAAAGCATATGAATCAGGGAGCACACGCACGCACGCACACACACACACACACACACACACGCACGCACACACACACACACACACACACACACACACACACACACTCCAGACTCAAATTGATATCACACTTGTCATTCCTCAGAAGAAGCCAAACCACTATCAGGCCTTTGTAATTACATGTATGACCACTGCTGAGGGGAACATGTCAATTAAAATGGATTAATTAGCTAATTTGCACGCACACACACACACACATGCATAGTCTCAGGCTTCAGTGGGGATTGACAATGGCGACCCCACCACATTCGCCACCAACGTCGCCACCACCAGTGCACATTTTCCTCCACGGACGTGTTCCAGGAGGAGTTGCACACCCACTGACAGTGTGAGGCCTCTTCACCATCCCAAAGTTTCACTGCGCATGAATTAAACATAAAAAGCAGCTTAAAAACTGTTTCGGCTGAAATCCTGAAAAGCCAAAGGATAAGATTTTAATGGCCTGCTCTGTTCCTCTCTCTCTCTCTCTCTCCCTCTCACACACACACACACACACATTCTCGTAGACACACACTCCCAGCATGAACTACTTTCTGGGACTCGAGGGGGGTGTGGAGCAGGAATTCGAAGTCATTTGCACGTGACTGTAGGGCTGCTTGTGTCCTCATCTCATCACCTTTCTGCTGCACGTTTGCATGTCTGACAGTCAGACGCTGTAATCGCTGCTCTTCTCCTTTTGACCATCCACTTGTGCACTTTTCTAGATGATTTTAATGTTTACTGACATATCTGATTTAAATCTTAACCCCTCTACCCTGACTGTCAGAAATCAGCTGGAGATAATCCTTCTGCATTAATTAAACCCAGCCCCATCAAGAGTGGGACATATTCCCGTGGGCGGCAGATATAAATTGGACTTCAAATTTAGACAAGTGACAGTTTTGTTGCACTGCAGGAGTTTCTCCCTGATCAAGTTCTACTTCATTAGAAGACGTGTTTAGTGAAAGTGGCACCTACTGGCCACCCTGGGTGTCAGAATACTTAAAATGGTGTCAGATCTCGGCTGCAAGTGGACGTTTCGGACTCTTGTGCTGATATGTGACAGGACTCTCTAACGTTCCCGAATTTCTGGGAGGTGACGATCGAGTGCGTCACGTCCACGTCCTCAGTCAGCGCCTGGAACGCGTATTAAGCGTATCTCCATGTGAGCAGCAGCTCGGTCCGTCCTAGCAGCAGAACCTATTTCCTCATCTCATTGTGAGATTGATCAGAAATTTGTAAATGAACAATTTTTGGAAGCGCTGAAGAAGGGATGGGGGGGGGGGGGGGGGGGGGGGAATGGGTATAAGACAATTATCATGTCAAACACAGTTGGCCAGACGGTGTGTGCAGATAAGAGCGCCTGTTGGAAAGATGTTGGTGCCCAAGAGACGCTCTCCTGCTACTTGTGGATGAGGAACATGCGCAGAGACGCTCAGATGAAGGGCTCCTAAACATTTGGTCTGACCCATCTGCCATTTGCGCAAAGAGCTCTCGAGAGCTGTTTACAGATGCTGGGTGCTGTACCAGCTTATCGCTGCTGTGAATTAAAGCGCTTGAGAGGGAGAAACATGAGTGCTCAGGCCAAAGAGCTCTCTGGTACTCCAAAACAAAATGGAACATTTAGCACTTCTAACATGGAATTCTTGCAAAAAATATCACCCAGCAGGCAAAAGAAAACACGCAATGCTGTGTAACTTTATAGGCTGCAGTGTGTCATCCAAAAATGAACCAGGACAAATGAAAGCATACGCAGAATATTAAAAATTAGAGGGGGGGAGGGGTGCAATAATATCCCGCTTATCTATTTAATGTCCTAACAAAATGAAACTATGCCGTTATGTTCTTATAAGGGTACTGTGTGTGTGTGTGTGTGTGCGTGTGTGTGTGTGTGTGTGTGTGTGCGTGTGTGTGTGTGTTCACATGTTTTTTTTACCAAATTAATGGATCTGGAATGAAACCGAAAGTGGAGTCATCAGTTTATTTCTGTTTCAGACAATGGACATAAAACACATCGCCTGGATTCCATTTCAGTAATTTGATGGCTCATTAAAACTTTGACTCGTGTGTGTGTGTGTGTGTGTGTGTGTGTGTGTGTGTGTGTGTGTGTGTGTGTTTCTGCATGCCTGACTGCGTGCACATGCACATGATTAGAGGCTCTTCACAGTAACAGCCGAGCTGAGGTAAACTCATCCATGACTTTTGGTCACGACACCAAAAGAAGTGAAGTTCTCACAGCTGAGGATGAACTGGAAACAGGAAACAGTTTCACAAGTTCCATAAAAGTCAAACTTGTGGATTCTTTAGTTCTCAGTACTGTGAAACTGGTTTTAGCCAAATTTCACAGTCAACAAATAAAATGATTTAAGGTCAAACTTAAAGGAGGAGGTGTCAAAGCAGCAGCAGGTGGTCACTGGGATGGGCTCCGGCACCCCAGGGACACCAGTTGGGAATAAACTTTCATTTTATTGGTTTTTAATGTTCATTTAATCAAAAAATATGGTCAGAACAGGTTAAATGATAAATCGGACACGTTATTAAAGCTCTGGAAACTGTTGAATGTGCTTAAAGTTACCTTAAACATGATGTTTCTGGTGGTTTTAAATACAGAAGCCAGTTTGAATTCAATTTTCCTCCCACTTGATTTATTCATAAAATATATTGTTATTTGTGGTGAGTATCAGCAATACAGCCCGCGCTGTTTAGATTCAGCGATCTTTGCAGAGCAGCACTTTTCCACAGAACCTCTGACTGACAAATATTAGTTTTAATGAAATATATCAACACATTATGCAAGATTTATTGTCAGCCCAGAGCCATTGTTTCCTCATGCGGCTCAATTTGCTCGTGGCCGAGACGTCAGCACCATTTTCACCGTGTATCTGCAATTCAGCGTAACGTCCTGGAGAGAACCAGTCTATAAAAAGACATTTCAAATCAAAACCTTTGAGAGACGGCAGCAAGACGTTGGGGTTTTTTATTTTGAAATAACAGGAAGAAAATGGCCTGTGAACGAGGATGATAATGATGTTAAATTTCATGAATGATAGCGTGTTTGTCCGAGCTGTGAAGAGAAAAATGACTGCAATAGTGGACATTTAGTCACATGTAAACACAGCCCCCAGCAGCAGCAGCAGCTCACCCTGAATAACAACAACACATAACGGACCAGGTCCATTTCAAATCAAGCAGCCTGCCCTGCGGGAAATAAGCTTGTTTTGGCCTCCCTCGCTTTAAGCCGCATAAATGCACGTTTCCATATTCACAGATTGGGAAACCTGTCTCGTCCTGCTCATTTACTGTTGATTCTTTCCCTGGAGAGCACATGCTTCTGGCCAAATACTTCCATTATTTATGAGGAGAAATTCAAAGAACATTTCCACGTTGTCTTTTTACGTGATCAAAGCGTCATTCCCCCCTCTGGTCCGTGTTTATTTTATGTGGAACGCTGCTTTAGTAAGGATTCTGGGAAATTTCATTCACACTCATGGGCGGGTTCATGCGTTCCCTTCAGCCCCCCCCCCCCCCCCCCCCCCCCCCCCAGCTGTGCACTGATCACCTCATAATCCAGGTCCAATCCCGCCTTCGTATGTAGAGACATAGAGAAGTGTCATCACGTCGTGCTGCTAGATGCGTCGTCATGCCTCTGTCAGGCATCACCTCCGATTCCTTAATCACACACAGAATGTAAACATATAAACCGGCTGCTCCTGCCCTCCTCCACCCCCGCTAGAGCCCCTTCCTACCCATCAGCGGCACGCTTCGCAAGCATGAAGCGTCAGTTTCATATTCAGGCGGATGTAAAACCCATGATTGAAGTCCGGCTTGATAAGATCCGCTCTGCTGCGTTCTGTTCAGGACCTGGAATCAGTGTGTTTAGCACCAAAGTTAGAGGAGTGCATCTTGGTTTCCATGGTAACCTGCAGCACTGTAGCCGCGTGGAACGACTGACACTCATTAATTTGTCCGCCAGTCATTAAATACCGGGTAGTAATTTTGGCCATTTCAGGTCATTTCCAATTGTCAGGAAATGTAGAGAAGTCTTAATCTTTCTGATCCCTCAGCTAATGATGTGGCGGTGTGATGAACAGTTTCACTATGTGCACGTGTTTTCACGCTCAGTGGTCACCATTCAGCGCTAATAACAGGCAAGTAATCACTAGAATTAGCACTTAAATGTTCGAACAAATGATCAGGCAGCAATGATTTATACCTTTCCTTCAATCTTTGAGAGTCTTCAACAAAATAAATCTACATATGTGATTTGTATATAACAATCACTTCATACGTAGAGAACGAGATGACTAAGACTATGTTCAGCTCTGGAATCAGCGGTTTTCTCTGTTCTCAACACAACTTTCGATATGAAGTGATGCAACATAAATAAACAAAGTGTCTCAAATGAGGGACATAAAGTTAGTTTGCTATTGGGACAATTTTCTCCAAGGTCTGTCCTTTTGATGTTCATGAATCCTGCCAAATACAAACATCACGGCTGCAGAAAACGATAATGATTCCATATTTTCCTAATCGTAGCTGTGAGATTTATCACACAGATCATATTGCCACCAAAACAATGAAAATGTGAGTCTAATCCACCATTTCGGCTGCACCTCTGAGGCCTTCCATCCAGAAATTCAACACCACCAGAGGGAATAGAAACCAAGGATAAGGATAAACTTTATTGATCCCACGTCGGGGAAATTCACGACGCTCCACCAGGAAGTGTTGCACCTTCTCTTCTCTGCTGACATTCCTGCCTGCATGTCTGCTTCCTGGTGTTATTATGGTGGCTTTCAAGAACATCCACTGTCAGTACAGGTGAAGAGTCACCACCCAAGGGTGTTCACCTACTGTAATAGGAGAATAAAAGTCACATTTAAAAGTTAATGTCTGGACAAGGACTGAGAGGCTGAAGTTATGGGAATCTGTCACTCTCTCTACCCTTTTCTCTTTAAAATGATCACAATTCCTTGACTCCAGTCATCTGTGCATGGGGAGTAATTCTCCATGTAAATTTAGAGGGTTTTTTTCCCCCATGAAAAAAACCCGATGTTTAAATAAGAGATGATTCCCATCTCACATTTATCAGTGTTTTGCAGGCTGATGACTCACTGACTTTACATGCTTCATTTAGCTGGCGGCGGGCGGCAACAGTTCCCAAACACGCTGTTCCAAACTTCACAGATGTAGATGGGTGGAAATCGGCAGGTTTCCGTCCTTATTAGGCCGTTTTTGGATCACAAATGAGCCCCAGGCCGAGCCTCTTTTTCTCCCGCTATGAAAGCACATTAATTATATTCAGTTATTACACAACAAGAACAAACATTTGCTCAACATGCAGTTAATAATTCATTTTTGTAGCAGGCAGGGTTTTTTTGCATGCAACCTTTTCAATGCACTTTTGCAGCGGGTGCAGTTTCAAAGCTCGGAGGCTCAGAGCCGCTTCAGCAGCTAACAGAGGTTTACTGCTGCGGTGCGGAGCACGAGCTGTTAATATCTGGTGATCAGCACAGTTAGAGACGAGTTTCATAAAAGATTATGAGAGGAAATCTCCCCGAGGCCTGTGCCGTATAAAATAATACCATAACAGCAGGCTGGGGACCGGAGGAAACTGGTTTGGACGGTCCCTCGGCTTACAGCAGAAAAATCCACAAGTCAAGTACAGCATGGCAGCGGCATAAGGAGACAGGTGCCGCAACACAACCGAAAGGTTTGAGCCACCAAAAAGAACAATAAAAGTTTAGAGCAGCTCCGTTATCAGGCCTTATACTGTGACCTCAGCACTTCCTGTAACTATAGTAACTGAGAGGGACTCATGAGGGTAGAGCTAAATATAATCCTGGTTTAGATCTTTAAGAAGAAAGATCTAAATACATATTTGATGTTTAGAGATGTGTTTTGTTTGCTAAAGACTAGATACTGGTACTGCACTGAATACTTTCTTTTGGTGATCAGAGTTTCTGCGTCTGTCATTCAGTGTGTTCCAGATGCCAGGGTTGGTGTGACCACACAGTATCTGCCTCTCGGTACAGGCGACCCCGGCTTCCTCCGCCTCAGCCACGTTTCCCGCCAGCCGCTCAAGTCGATACAGTCTGTTTGGAGAAGCAGAGGAGAGATTTGAAACGCAGACAACCACCCAGCAAACGCACAAATGCGCTCTTATCCACAGAAATGTGTATGAGCTTTTACTGTCTCATCTGCAGACTGGAACCAGTCCCCACCCGTGTCGCTGACCTTACGGATGACCTTTGCGAGGTGGGAGGAGGGAGTTGAGCAGCTTGACCTGAAGCAGCAGACAGTTGCTCAGGATGAGCTGTGGACCTGCCAGGAGAAGCAGAGCCACACTGAGGTCTGACAGCTCCACAGCCTCAACGGAAACGTGGCCAAAAAAGGTGCTACAGGAGGTCTTCCATCCACTGGAAATGGAATAGAGACACATGACCTCACAGTCACACCGGCACCAGTGTCGGGGTGGTCCTGAGGCTGGGCACAAAGTAGCAGGATGGATGCTAGAGTGTGACACAACGCTACCTGTCAAGGAGGGAAGCCATGACCGCAGCAAGGTCACTGTGGCACCATGTTTTTGCTCCTCTTCTTCCTGTCCCCATTTCCCATCACATGATCACACGTTTGTCCAGCTGAGAGTAAAAAATGAGACATCTTCCATTAAATAAGCTCAGAGTTTATTTAAAACATCAGTTTGTACCAACACGACTGCAGTGTGACACACACACACGCGCACACACACACTTTTCGTCAACAAGGCTTTTTTCCGTCACACTACGATGAGGAAAATGTAATTTGACCATACTTTCGGTTGGAAACACACCCCAGTTCTTTGAAATTTATGAGATACACTCATGAATTAACCCCACCAGTGGGAGCAGAGCGGGGGGGCAGAGCGGGAATCGCCACCCTGCCCCCCCGGCAAAAGTGCGTTCAGACAATTCTAAGCTGCAAATTAGCACGAGTTAGGATGGTGCGTTTGGATTGGCTGCAGCTCCAGGATGCGGGGGGGAGACGAGGATTTAAACTCTGGCTTTTGTCCAGTCCCAAAAAAAGCTGGGCCTGATGCCTTCACGGGCCCTGCCTGTGACTGACGGTTGGCTCCCTGGCGTGATGGGCCTTTGTCTCTGCTGCCAGCCAGCGGCTACGCCCACAGAGTCAGGGTGAGGAGTGGGAGCAGATTTTGACAGATCATGAACAAAAACACGTATTCAAGTGATCAGCAGAGACTTTCAGACATGACAGTTTCTGCGTTCCACATCATGAGCGCCAACATTCTGCTGCAACGTCTCTGCGAATCGGCGACGATTCCGACTCCTGCAGCACTTCCACCTGAACCACCCCAAGCAGAGTGAGATCAAACATCACCTGGGTATCAACATCGGTGCTGCAGGCGTCCCTGATGTGGTGATATCATCTCATCTGAGGGCTCCTCCGACCCCTCAGATGAGGAACTAGAACGATCTTACACTTGCTAATCCCTTTTAAACACAGGGAGAAGTGTTATGTGATGAGCTTGGTGACCGGCTCGGTGATCGCCCTGAGCAGCTTGGGTAGCGGGCTTCCTCCTCCTGAAGCTGCGTTACTGCCCACTTGCCTGTCACGTGCTCGACATTTTCCTTCCCAGGGTGTGAATATCCTGTAAAATACTAACTTCTCTTTATGTTGCAGACATCGATTAAGTAACCTGCCATCTGCTCAGTCCCGTAGCGTCCCGCGCCAAAGAGTTAGCGTGGTGTGGGTTCAGCGTGGAGCGGCGCCATGATTGTCACTTTTGCAGTAATGATCTTTAAATGAATCTTTGTCCTCACCCGCCCACACTGCTGCTCATCCTCTCCACGTCTCCATCCATGCACCCATCTCTGCGCCTCACTTACCGCCACAATTCTCCCTCCTCGCCTCCGTTTGCATCATCAAAGCGTTGGTGACCCGAGGTCCCAATATTTGACCCCAGGAGCACTCCTTCTCCTGTTTTTTTACTTTCAAATGAAATTAGCATGAAAGCTTGGGCTGTTTGGTAATAAGTGGAGGGCACCTGGGTGACTGTTGAGTGTGTCTCAGACGATAATGACGTGTGTGTGCATGAGAACCATGAGAGAGGCTCTCTCATGAGAGGCACATGCCAAAGCACCTTCTGTCCCTCTCAATAAATAAGCTTTTATTATTCACAGAGATCACTTACGAGGACAGAAGGAGCTCCTGCATCCTAATAGAGTTAGATTTAATGGCTTTAACGAGACACAAAGGAGCAGGGGCGACGTCGCTGCACACCCTAGCGATAGCGATGTCACGGCCTCATCATATAATGGTCCAGTTCTGGTTAATTGTAGTGGGCGGATGAGAAGGAGAGCGATTAAAGGCTGGGAAGCAATTGGACCTGAAGAGCAGCATATGCCTCATTAGGATGAGGAGCGGGGGAAGGGGGGGGGGGGGGGGGGTAAATATAGAGGTCAGTGACCTTCCAGCATTAGCAGAGGTCAGCTATGGTCTCCTGCATGGATTTAAACACGTGGTCTCTAAATGTGATTACATTTTTTTTTTTTTTTTAAACATTTCTATAATTTTAATTCATCTTCAAAACTTTGAAGGATTTGCAGCGATCAAGTCAACCTTTACTCAAGGTGACACGACGCCAAAGGTCAAAGGTCCAGGTTATTCGAACGTTGTCGCCCCACTCTGGAGGATTTTTGCAGACACTGAGCAGAAGAGGAATCAGGTGTGTGTCTCCAGAAACACACACCTGACATAAAACTAACATGTGAGTCTCAACTCACAATATCGTCTCATTTCGGACTCTAAAAACTGGCTCTCTGTCTCCAGAAGGTGACCTTTACCCTGTTGCCCACGTTCCTACAGCTACTCACACTCAGGCTGACGTCAGTGGAGGCGGGTGAGCTCAGGACCGGCACGGTCACCAGTATCCCCACCGGCAGCGCCGCCACGGGGTCGGACAGCACCAGGCCGTCCTTGGAAATGTCCCCCGCCACTTTTCCTGGCTTCACATGCGGCCCACGTGCACAGATGCAAAAACACACGTACGCGGGCACATCCAGACGACGAGTTCTGGCGTGACAGGGTCGCCGAGAGCAACGCTAAACCAGAATCCAAAAGGTCACCAGGTGAGACCTTGCGCTAGATTACACACAGATACTGGGATCAGTTCTGACGCAGGTTCCGTCCCTGCCCAAAACATCCTTCTGAGGGGTTTGTCTGTGTCTCACGATAGGATAAATAAGCAGATCAAACTCCTGGGTCTTTTCATAACTGCGCTCTGGATGACTCACACAGCCTGTCGAGAGGGAACCGAGCAGGACTCCTGGGCCGCTGGAGCCTCGCTGCCCTCTGTCTTCTCATTAATAAGCATGTGTTCCAACGGAGTTGAACATATGACTTGTTCCTCATCGCCTTCTCTCCTCCGTTAATCTCTCTGCTTCCCTGTTGGAGCGTCTGTCCGACTGGTGATTGCGATGTGAGGTCAGAGGTCAGGCTGAGGTGAGCCTCGCTGTCCTCCCTCAGCAGGGCTGGGGGACCTTCAGTTGGAAATGAGGACACGACGCTTTCAATGCAGAGAAACAGTCAAATCCCTCCATTGTGTGTTTTTATAATATAAACTTTTGGACTTGATTTCTGGTTGGTGTGTGAATCCCCGTCAGGTGTGCGCACGTGTTGGGCTCAGGATGTGATTACAACCATGTCTGGCTTCAGCTCTTTCGAATCTCTTTTTAGAAGAAATAACCTCATCCTTGAACTCCCTGAATCCTTCCTCTTCAGGGCTCAGCAGATGGTGCGACACATGCAGCGGCACTGTTATAATGCTAATTTGGGCACCCATTTGCAGTATTTTCTTTGTTTTGTCTTTTTTTAGAAACAGTAAAAAAATATGAAAGAAGACAATTAAGTTAACAAAAACAGCTTACAGGAGTTTTAATTGGCAAATGGTCGTTTTGTCAAACCCAATAAAGCAACATCAGCATCCATTTCCTGCAGCTGCGAGTCATCTTTTACTGGGACTGTGAGAGGAGCGACGCCCTTCAAAGGAGCCTTTTTGGTCCTTTTCACATCAACGGTTTTGTGGGATTGTTGGGGACTCCAGCGGAGGAGGGAGCGTTGGAGCGTTAGTGTGTTTCTAAAACGCAGAAGGGGCGGAAGTGACTTTAGTGCTTACAGCGCTGCAAATAATGGTAATTACAGGCCCTGCATCACTTTCAGCCTGGATCCTACTGTGATGTGACACACAGAGACCTTCACAGAGAGAGACATACACACACATACACACACACAAAGAATGAGAGAGTTGTATGTCTGTGCTCA
Source organism: Takifugu rubripes (assembly GCF_901000725.2). Classification (NCBI taxonomy): domain Eukaryota; kingdom Metazoa; phylum Chordata; class Actinopteri; order Tetraodontiformes; family Tetraodontidae; genus Takifugu; species Takifugu rubripes. The sequence goes on along the minus strand of NC_042298.1, from coordinate 6,444,540 downwards.
CTCATCTGTCACTACGACCGTGTGAACATTAACTAGAAGTCTACCTTTTCACTTAAACCTTACATTAGTTGGGGGTGGGGGGTTGTTTCTTGTTTATAACCTGTAAGGGAACGCTGACATAATTGTATTTTTTTTTAAATATACGAGGGTGAGCCTTATAAGCTGAAATTCAGGATCACAACTAATCACAATAACTATGATAAACATATACAGTGTTGTCTATTTAAGATAATAGTCATATTTGTGATTTTTTTTAAATGAATTTTCAAGAATAAACGATTTGATGATACGAAGTACACCTGTTATCAAAATAGGAGAACTCTGACCTCTAGTGGACAATATGGGGAAACAACACAGAACTCTGGCGTCCTCCAGCTCAGACCGTCTGCGAACTAAATAAATATTTCCAGCATGTCATCAATCAACATAGCATTTCAAACATGCAATAACGGTGCAATTTGCCTGATTTGTGCCGACTGTTCAGGGGCTTCAGAGTCTAAGCCAGGACTCCCTGATTGAGTATGTTATGATTGGAAGTCTGCTATTACAGATGCTCGTGCTGCACGTACGCTCAGGAACACATCTCGCCCTGTCTGAGAGCACTGGCACGATTCTGGATACATGACTGAAGAGAATAACATATTTTGACTAGTCCAGCTGGATTTCTGTCAGATTAGAGACCAAGTTAGGGTTAAAGGAAAGATGAAGAGTAACAGGTGAAAGGCACGTGGAGGAGCTGCGACTTCAAAGACGAAGACTCTAAACACACAGCAGAGGCAACACAGGAGTCTTAGCAACCGTCTGGGCCAGCCAGGACCTTGAACCCAAACAAACGTCTACGGAGACCTGAAAATGTCTCTCCACAGATTTAAAGATGTAGTAGAAGGGTGTACCAAAAGCTTGAAACTGCATATTTGACTTTAACAGATGAAACAAACAGTGAATGCAACATCAGAAGCCCTCAACATCTTCCTGGAGAACACATCACCCGATACACACCGACTTAAATTGGTCAGTGTTCCCAATCTTCCAAATATGCAGCTAAAATGCTCTCCAGATGTGGATCATAAGCCCAGCAGAGGTCAGGTCATCACCCTGCTCTCACACCCCCCCAGCAGTGGGCGGCTGGGCTCCTCTCAGGCAGTTTTCCTGACCGTCTGGTATAAACTGCTCTCAAGAGGAGGAATAACATGCAGCTTCTGTTTTTTAAACCCCCCACAGAAGTTCAAATGGAGACCATCTCGCTTTATTTGTGCTTTCCCTGTCGTTTGCCAGATGTTACACATCAGACGGATTAAGATACTGCACATTCATGGTGAGAAAAGTAATGGAGATCTGGAGATGCAGCAGTGCTGAATGACAAATCACTTTATTGCCAGTATGACCTCAGTTTGACAGCTTTGACAGAACAATGACAACATCAACACCTTCTGTGTGTGTGTGTGTGTGTGTGTGTGTGTGTGTGTGTGTGTGTGTGTGTGTGTAGCGTTGTTTCGCTACATATGTGGGGTCCTACTCTCCAGGTTGAGATAGGCAGGCTGAAGGTTATAAGGGTTTGGTTTAAGGTGCAGAGACTTAAAAAAAAAAAAAAGGGGGGGGGGGGGGGACGCCAGTCACAGACACGTGCACAAACCTGTGTGTGTATTCATGTTACAGCTGCTTTACAATTTTTTTTTGTCTTTTTTTAAAGTGTGTATGCATGTTTCTTTGCTCATCTCCTTCTGGGTCTTATGTTTATGACTTTTGTTCCTCTGTGGAGGAGGTGGAGCAGTCAGAGCCATCAGAACACTCCTGAGGGGAACAAAAAAAACACTCCAATCACATATGTCATTTAAGGTATTTTATCAAATAGATTGCAGTGATTATTTTTCCTGCGCTGCTCACCTTCACCTGGTCCAGATCTGGTCTGCCTGGAAGGGATTTTTGTGTGGAAAAGGCCTGTAAGTTTAAGTACAAAATCACCAAATCTGATAAACATTTACATGCTTATCAGACAACACCAACATGGGACAGACTGCTTCTCACCTTCTTCGTCTGCTGCACCCCATCTATGGACTTTGACCTGTTCTTCACATGCTTCTGTGGGGAAGTGTTGGTAGGACCCTGGACAGAAATGGGAGGATTGAATGAAACATTTTGTACGGCTGTAATATATTATATTATTATCATAATCACCTCAGTGGTCTTCTGGTCCATGTCTCACTCTTTAGGGGTTTTCAGGCTGTTGTGCAGCTATTGTTGCAGGACAGAGACAAGATTAGAAATAGAAATATTTTTTGACTAAGAGCAGCAGGGTCAGCATAACGCCCCTGTTTAAACCCGTTTAATGTTTAAAAGAACCCAAGAATTAAAATCGCACAATGTGTAGTAACACATTTCGCCCTCTAGGTGGCGCCAGTGTCGACACTGCTGCTGCACACTGCATCTAACATTAGTGTTCTGGAGGAGTGATCTAATCTTTGCAACTGTGAAAATGTAAATCTTAGACGTACACCGCACAGCTGGACACAAGCAGGAAAAAAAATAGAGTTCCAGACAACTTAAAGGCCACAATGAATGCCAGCCAGTGCTCACAGCTGGATTCACAGCTGGCATCCGGAGCCCTGCTGGGTCTGTGTGGAGAACCTTTGGGCCTAGTTGAATATGCAGGTTCTTATTGTGTTTACTCCATAAGTGTTTCAGTGGTGCCTGAAGCGGTTTGTTTGCAATACTGCAGGGCCAGTCGGCTGTGTCACCATCTTAAAACAGGCTTTTTCTAGGGAAGAAATATTACAAGATTGGCTTTAATAGTAAAACTTGGAACAAAAGTGCCTTAAGTTATAAAGGAATTCATAAAAAATGAACTTATACCATCTCAGTATAATGACAGGGTGGGTGAGACGTGCAGATTTTTTTGGAGTGATGACAAAAGACCTTTATCCTACTGCAATTTCATTACTGTCTTTTAATCATTTAAAAGAATGTGTCTGTGAGCAGCAAAATTCCACCTCTTCAGGCTGTAATCATGGCAGGTCCAAGTGTAAGGGAAGGCTTGAACAAGTTCCACATTTTCAGGACATTTCTGTTGAATCAAGGCAGATAAACCCAGAAAAACCTGCTGACTGGGCGGCTTTAATGTGATTCCACACCAGCCATCTGACAAATGCAGAAACTGAGATTTAGGTTAGTAATTATTTCAACGTTGTCATTGCATTTAAACATTTTTCTGTAGTATTTCGTAAAACCAATGGAGGTTATGTAAAACCACCCCTTGGTATAAAGCTCAACAGCAACAGTGCCAACCTCCCACAGACCGGCTACAAAACAGTAGGAGGCTTTATGATCAAAGCCCTTGATTTTGGATTTCGGAAGATCAACTGTCGGAGTACCTCCGGATTCCGGAACACCGCCAAAATTTAACCACCTCTTTCTTGACTCGGTATCCTGAAAATTGATTTAAAATGTCATTTAAAGCAAGTTGTTTTGCTAACAGACAGAAACAAATGCTGGCAGTCACATGACCTCCCTCGGTGGCGGTAACAAAGGCCGTCTAATTGAGGCTGTAAATCAGACGAGCAGCAACTGCACATGATGATCAACTGCCTGGGATCGGCTCCATCTCACCCAGTGACTAACTGGTGGGCTGCACCCACCACAGCACAAGACGGCTTTATAACACCGAGGGGGGGGGGGGGATCCTGCACCCACTTTTTAACAAACTGCATGAGAAGCACTCGAGGGTGATCTCAGAGTTGATGGAGGGGCAGGCAGCGGATCCTGAGTGCTCTGCATGGTGAACCCGCTGAGGGAAATGACCCAGATGAGATGATGACCCAGTCCCTCGGCCCCATCTCCGCTCTGGCCTCACTGTCTGAGCACCTCTGCTAAAACCACGACCCGTCCTTTGTATGCAGAGTAAAGAACGCGGCGCTGCAGAAAGTGGGTGCGCGTTTTCTTTGCGGCGCTGGTAGGAAAAAGCCCCGCGGCTTTGGGAAAGAGGCTTTCCAGCGTTTCGCCTGCATGAGTGAGCAGCTAAACAACAGCCAAGGTGACAGAACCAAACAGAGCACGTCTTTGTGAGACCCAAAAAAAAAGACATGTAGAATTGTGCAAACTGCTTATGTAAAGATGTACATCAGCACACACACACACACACACACACACCAGAAAGCATCTTAAAAGCTTTTTCCAGAAATCTTCTGCAAGGGTGAACAAATGGAATAGTGTGCCTTGCAGTCTTTTCTCTTCAAGTCTCATTTGAAAGAATGACGAGGGTTCGCTTTTACTGCGCCTCAAATCTGCAGTGAAACGCTGACTCAACCAAAAGCATTAAGTCAAAAAATCCCCAAAGCACTTACATTAGACGCACGTCTAATTTAAAATTTGAATATGAAAGCGACTCCTCAGCAAAGCAGCACCAGATGATAGGCTGTGTTTCGCACATTTGATCAGGACCCTCAGGGCGATTATATGCAGGTGGTTCCGACTCGGGGTCAGCTAATTTTGTGAAATGAAATGCTGAGATTTACACTGTGACATCTGTGCAGCTGAACATGCTAATCACGCTCATCATGCGTGTAATTAGAAAGCAGGGGAGGTTATGGAAGCATCACCTGTGTGAGAGCAGCCAGGTGGAGAAAAGGACATCGTGTCGTGTAAGTGAGCTCCAGCCAGTGCGACACACACATACACACACACCTCAGCACCCCTCCCCACACACCAGCACGACCACAGCGGGAGGCATTTAGCCAGTCATTGATCTCCTAAATCGCAGGTTGGCCATGTGCATCTCGCTTAATAACCGAATCTCTTCCAATTCCAGCAGTTTGTCCTTCAGACTGAGCAGAAATCGTTCACTGCTTAATCGCGTTGGTGCCGCTCTGATAAACGGCTTTGATTTAACACCGCTCAGTCACTCCACTCCACAGGAGTGACTGAAAGGCACACATACACACACACACACGGCACCATTAAAGGGACCAAGATGAGGAAATAAGCACTAGACAGCAGAGAATAGCACAAGTCTAACAGAAAAAGTATGAGGACAATTTCAGAGGATAAATGCAGTGAGGGTGAGACGATCGATGGTGGGAGAAAGCAGACGGTTGAATATAAAACAACAGAAAGGAATCTGGAGACGGTTCAGACACTCACCTAGTGGTCTTCCTTCTCAGCTGTGACGTGCAGAGGAGTGGATGGCATTCCTCGTCTCACTGCTGCTGCAACGTCAGAGAGCACACCCCTTTCTGCCCATTCAAAGCTCTGCCACACACACACACACACACACACACTTCCTCAGAAGAAGCCAAACCACTATCAGGCCATTAGCTCCTTTACGTCAGTCACATCTATAGTTGTGATGAAATGGGGCATGATGGGAAAATGAGACGTTTCACTCAGTGCTCTGAAACACGGTGCCAACGTTCACGCCGTTCAGGCTGCACCAACTATAAAATATCTACGCTGCAACAGTTGTCTCGAGATCGTCAACTGGAAAACTCCTTCCAGCAACGAGTCTGTGGATGGACGACACAGCCGATTGGTTAAAGAGGCTTCACGAACAGCCAATAGCAGCAACGCAACAATCCTTCATCACTGTAAAGGTGCCCGAGTCGGCTATCAAAAAAATAAATAAAATAAAAGAACACCAAAAGGATGAGCTCACTATCAGGATCTTCTAAGTAATCAGACCAACTTGCACTCCCACGCAGGCAGATGCAGATCGGTTTTCCCCTGCGTGAGTCATGCAGCCAGCACGCTGAGGCAGTGGGGCACAGCTGCATTTAAAAGCAGCTCACACAGCCTTTGACACAAGATTTAATCCGAGACATTCATCACCGAGCAGCAAAAGCTGCGCAGTCGCAGCTTTTCTCAGACAGCACAGGATGGCGAGCCGCTGTTAATTATTTTAATTCGTCAAACACACCCTGAAGGTTATTTTCATCTTCCCACTACTCAATAATAACACATTGTCATCTCAGCTGTGAGGTGACAAACAGGACTGGAACGCAGCTTTTTAATGTGCCGTCACAGCAAACACGCTTTGGACCACTGCAAGAACACACACAAGAGATTAAAATATTCAAACATCTTAGTAAAATCACTAGCTTTAAGCAGAAAGCAGTGTTTTGTGCGACGCACTTCAAACAGATGCTGGACAGTCCTTCAAAGAATCCATTTTCTCTTAGAGTTCCCAGGAACACAATGAGTGTACAGCCTAATCTTTGGTGAAATAGCATTTTAAACATTTTTTAAAAGCAACGCACAGTTGTGGGAAACATTATTAAGATGAGTAGTGTGCTAAAAGGACAACATATTCGCCTCAATGTTTTCATGTAAACAAACAATTAAAGTGCTTTCAAATTCCCAAGTTAAAAAAAGTCCTCTGATGAGACAGCTAACTTGACTGGCTGAAGTCTTTGATCACGTCTGTCCAACCTCACGTGGACCCTTTTCAAACTGATGTTTCCTTCAAGTCTTTAGGTTTCGCCTGAGCAGAGTCTGGGGTCTCCACGGCCGACGTCTCGTCTTTGACTTCTTTCGACTCTCCATTGTTGGAGCTGGCCTCCTCTGGATTTATGTCCGCTTTTCTCTGATCTGAGGGCAGCTGCAGGAACAGCGGGACCTCCAGGTGCTCTTTGGTTAAAAGACCTCGCTGGTCATCAACCCTGCAGCACTGAGCCCGTGTCAACATGTCCAGGAACCCTGTGAGAACCAAACATCCTTCCTGAAGCATTTTGTTATGATGTCTGTGATGTAGAATATACGCCCTGATATTAAAGCTACTTTGACCTTGAAACAAATCTTTAGGCAATGATCTATTTTGTACTTGTGTAGAACTTCTGGAAACCAAATATTGTCCCAGGTCTCACCCGAGTTTTATTTATTTTTGTTTTTACTGTAAACACGACATCCTGCTGAGAAGCCTTACCATCCATCTCGCGGTTCCGATGAGGTCTGATCTGAGGCTTGTTGGGTGTCCGAGTATCAAGACCACCTTCACTTCCTGGAGTTGTCTAGGACCAAATAGATTTGAAAGTTACTGCACATTTTATATGGATTACAGGCTAAATTAGCAAAAATCATCTGATGCTTTGGTAATATTCAAGGTTTTTAATTAAAGGGGGGGGGGGGGGGGGGGGGGGGGGGTGTCTTTCAACCTTTCAGACATGTAAAGATGCTCGATCACATTTGAAGATGGGGCATTTGGGGTATGATCAGTGTAGCGGATAACTTCACCATTGGGTGTATTAATTAGTCCTAAAAAATTTTTTTATGCACACACGTACTCCAAAACTCTAAAGAATTTTAGACATGGCCTCACCTGTGTGGCTGCAGCTGTGCTACCAGCTCTGGAATTGTCTTTTCCTGGAAATGGGATGAAAATACAGTCAGACTAGGTTGCACAGTGTGAATATAGACATTTGCTTTTAAAACAGCAAAGTCATTACACATTTGATAAGGATAAAGCCAATAAAAGGTTTCATAAGCTGCCAAATGTTGCCTGTAGTTTTTAACCAGTGACATCAGCCAACTAATAACAAGTCAAACTGGTCAGTTGTCATCCTCCAAATGGTGACAAGTGAAACCAAGGTGAGAAACGGACAGAGAAAAATGATTCTGTCCTAGAACAGGTCGAGTTCTCTCACCTTTAACTTTGTCAAGTCGCAGCGTCTTATTGGTCAGTCTGAACACAGTGCTCGTCATTTTCACAGGATCATTACTTCCAACCTTTAACAGAACAGGAAAAGATCAGTTCAACCAACATACCGCTTCAGGTTAGCAATGCTTTCTGTCAAACTAATGAAATGGTACAACTTTAAATGATACTTTATATAAACGTGTACCATGATGCCACACAAAGCAATGGCTGCTTAAAAAAAATAACATCACCTTCACATATACAGACTCACAATGTTGACTGAGGCATCTTGAGGTTTAAGATTGTGCTTCTGTAGCACAGCGGAGATGGCCTCCTGCACAGTCTTACTGGATTTTGCCACGATTCCTAGAGTCTTACCAGTAAAGGCGATTTCCAGCCTGAAACAATGTATTTAAATTTGGAATTATTACAAGTGATTAACCTCATTGAAACATCTACATGTAGGTCACTTGTGAAAAAAGAGCTGACCCTCAATATTTTGGCAGGAAATGCAAAATAAATGACATATTCTGACATGTTTAATGTTGCGTATGGTCACAAAGGACAAGCTGTATTGAGGATGTGGGCGTGGGTGTCTGCTGGGGTGACAAAGACCAAAAAGAAAAAGGAAGGAAGTGTCGACTGACTCACACAAACTTCACTCTGAGCTCTAAAGTGACCTGCTGGTCTCTGAGGACACAGCAGTCCTGGTCCAGTGATAAGGGCTGCTGCAACAATATTGAGAAAGGAACTAGAAATTGCCGTAATAGTCATCAAAACTCTGTCTAATGGCAGCACCCACCTTGTCCTTGCCATGAAGGTAAATGACAACATCTTTCAGAGGGAAGCCTCTCTTCTCACACAGGCTGGATAACATGTCTTTAATAAGCTGCCCATCACGAGTGGGAGCCAAGGAAGCGCTGCCATCTGGCAGGTAGACACAACAGTAACCACTTTCCATCCCAAGCCGATTCATACCTCCGTTATCCTGCTCCGGAGAACGAGGGCCGGATTTTCCATTCTGGATTAGAAGAAAAAGGAAGTGGGAAAAATCCCTTGCTGAGGTTTGTTAGAATAAAAACCATGTTTCGTTTTTCCTACAATCATTAACATCCTGTTCATTGTCATTACCACCAAAACATTCAAACTCTGAGGTCACAACTGCACCTACCTCCAGTCGCCAGTAGAGGGGCCCAAGCTCTACACTGCTGCCAGACTTGGTGGGCATTTGTGCATCTTTTCGGGAGGTGAATCCATAGCTGTTAGCATCTATTGTGACTTGTGGGAAAACCCAAACAGCAAATGAGATTAAAGGCATAACTTCACAATAGAATGGATAATTAGACACTACCTCCAAAAGATCCTCTTTTCTGGTGACATTTCTCAGTTTTAGCAGCTGTCAGATTGTTGGACTCCGACTGCTTGTTCTATTTGACATTAAAACACACCAAGAACATCATGACAAAAATCCCCCACAACCTGAGACACAATGAAACTGTTATTGGGATGCTAAAATCAACTGCATCAGCTTTCTTTAGATGCACCAGTCAGGGAATCTATTAGACAATATTCAACGTCACGTGCGGAAGCGAACATGTGGATATCAAACTCTATATATACACGCTCGCACCCACACATCAGATATTCTGGGGCTGGGCTGTGGTTTGTAATCTCATATAGTGTAGGAGAAACAAAAAGATAGCACTTTGACATTAAGCATAACTCTAGTTTGGCTTTTGTGTGCAGTTCTGATGTCTCGGTGCAATTACTCCAAGGCTGGCAACACATTTCTAGTCCTAACCAAGTTTAAAAAGCCTGCAGGCCACTAATTTAGACATCTGACAGCACAGACAGCTGGACTGCAACACCACGTCGGCAGACTGTAGCTAATGATTCCCGTGGTGACTTAACAGACGTTTCTTACAGAAACGTACGCGTTCAAATGTGGTTTCAGAAGAAAAGGAAATCTGAAGGCTGATCAGTGGGTTCTGCAGCAAAAATAAAATGAGTGAGCTACAGGCTGAGAACAGAATCGCCCACATTCAGGAAGCCTGGATATGGAAGTGTAAATATGTTCAAATGAGGACACGTGTTGCCAGCCTGTCCTGCTTCCATTTTCTAAATGGCCATTAAACCGCTTTGTTTTACTCTGTACAACTTCTCTCTACCTTTTTGTTACCCAGTGATTGGCTCATGGCAGCCACATCATCCCAAGACGCCATGTGGCCTGGCTGGGGTAGAAGCTCGCCTTCTACGCTTGCCAAGGTGCAGCTCTGGTAGAGAGGAGAGCGCACAAATCGCCTGTAGCTGTCCATCTTCATCAGTTTAAATATCTGACATGAAGCAGAGAACAGTGACACACCTTGAGTTGAGAGGTCAAACATGCATCAGTGCATTACTGGGCACACAGACCTGCGCTTGAGCTTTGTTAAACATGTCAGAGGTCGGCACCTCCAGGTCTGTCTCCTCTGTCTTGGCTGTGTCATCAATGTTGACAGGGTAGGGGGCATCCTCAGACAGGTAAACATTGTAGATGGAGCGAGCTTCTTCTTTCAGCTGAAAATCAAAACAGGTTCGGTTGCAACTTTGCAATCATTTGGAACTTGTTTGTCTCCAGATTAGGCATGTTTTCTTTTATAATGAATTTTAATACATTTGAACTGAAACAAGAAGTTCCAGGATCATCTACAGACTTCTGTAATGATGGGCCACCTCACCTCATCCACAGAGGCTGCAGGGATCTTCTTGAACTTCTCACAAGCCTGCCAGAATAAAATGTTCTCTGCGCTCACCTCAGACTTCAAGAAGGCCTGCAGAGAAACAAACGGTGAGAACACACACACCTCAGGAAATAAAAATCAACAACTCCAAGGTGGAACATATTGCTCACCGTAAAATGGTGGACACCGCAGGGATCCTCCAGCAGCTTCTCAAATGAAACGGCCCAGCTCAAGACTCTTTTGGCCGAGTCCATGTCTCCGCCTGGAGTGCCTGGAAGACTCAAGTTACTGCTTCTGCCAGCAGGCCTCGTAGACATGTTCAACTCTACACAACCAGTACAGAAGAGCACCAGTGAGATATTTACAGTTTGTACTCTGAAACACACGCCATTTAGGAGAAATGATGGTCGTTTAGATTTACCTCCATCTGACACTGCCTGGCTCTGTAAACAGAGAGAGAGAGAGAGAGAGAGATGATCAATGAGGCAAATTATCCTTAATGCATGATTTGCTATGTATTTGCTATGTATATGTATTGTTCAGGATATGTAGTAATCCATCAATATATCAGGTCATGTATGCAGTCGTGCCAAACAGACTAATAAAGCTACACAAACACCTGGTATTTTAAATGAAGAGAATATATGCAGGATGTGAAATGTGGGGTTTTTTTTGTGAAAATACAATGTGATCAGAGGCTGTTCTCACAGGAAGTGGTTGTGATGTTCATTCAGCTTTAAGAGCTTGTAACAAAAAAAGACCTGTAAAAGTTCAACCACTTTTTAAGAAATGACTTTAGTTTGTGCATTCATCAGATGACCACGAATACACTGACCAAAATCTACCAAGATTTTTTTAGAGAACAAGTGGCTCCATCTCGACTGAAACCGAGAAAAACTGTTAACTCTGGAACAATAAACCTGCACAAGCAACTGTTTACTAGCCCAATTTTTACCACATTTAACAGTGTTGACATTGTGGTAAATGACAAGTCAACAGACATTGGCTTGGCATTCCTATACTGATGGGTTACTTCCTGTTTCATCAAAAGTAACCAAAAGTATGAATATGATGGTGTTACTTAGAAACACTCGCAAGTGACTTCACATGAATAGTCACGCAAAGTTTGTTTTATAACACAACTGAAAAACTGTGCACTGTTAATCACACGGTAAAACAAATAAATGAGTACTGAATGTTACTTTATAACTACATTTGTTATACACTTTTACATGTAAGGACAAGTATAATCATCACACCCTTATCTATAGTCAAGTTAGCATCCAACATCCCATAGCTTTATATTCATGAAGCTTTTGGTGTCTTGAACATTTTACTGTTACATTTGTTTAGTACAAGTTAAAGTGAAGCGGTCCATGCTGTCCTGTTACTGAGACACAACCGTTTGGCAACTGTCCCATACGTGGCTCTTCAGGCTGGGTCGCCCCTGCAGACGTAAAGTTCTTCTCTTTTGCTTTTTTCCCCTCAATACACTTCAAACCTGCCACAAAGGCAGCATGTCAGAACCTGCAAATATACGATCAGAAGAGGCCAAAGGACACAGCCCAACGCAAAATAGGCTGCTCCACCGTCTTCTTCAGACAACTTCATTTTGTTCCATATCTACAAAAGCCTGAAGCAGCACCAAGAAAACGTTAAAAACACGTCAACATTCAGAAATCCCTCTTTCAATATGCATTCACACCTTTTGATGTGCCAAGCAAAATCCAGAAATACAAGAGCTTCACGCCAAAGCTAACTGAGCCCACACATGACAGACTGTATAGATCTGCTTCTGATTCTGACTCAAGGAGGTTTCACCACCACCAGATCGACTATAACTGCCAAGAAGTTGGTGATGGTTTCAGAAGGATCTAGTTCTCCAAACCACTTCTGTTTACCACACAAACTAGTTTAAAATAAATTAATTAAAAGCTGAACAATAAACTGGAACTCACCATGTGCGCAACAGGAATCCCCAAAGATTTGCTGTTCTTTGCCATGCTGACCCACACACCGGGTTACAAGCTGAACTCTTTAACACGCTACACGGTTCGGTGACACAGAAAAGGGCTCCACCCAAACATAATGCACACACTTCACACACAAACAGAAAAATTCATCACTTGGTTCTTCTTGTCGCTTCCTGCCTGGAAGGGAAGTCTTGCCATAGCAACAAACCACAAAAGAGGAAGCACGGTTGCCAAGTTGAAACTTTTCTGTCACTATCTTAAGAAATACTGCAATGTGGGAACACAGACAACACAAATGCAGTTAATGTGTGGATGACTTACTTTGTTTTGTGCACAATTCACTGCTATTATCTTCATTCCATTTTATAATTGCCAAGCAACAAGCCAACAACTCTTTCTCTCTGTGTGTATGTTTGTGCAGCAGGTTACCTCATGTACTGCGTGTATGAGTTAATTAAATGTTTCCACAGCTTTTATGGACAGCAGCTCTGCTTCAGTGGGATGTTACTCGTTGATTTTGCAGGAAAACCTTTTTCGTACCTTATTGAAGTCAACAGACGTCTTGTGCCATTTTTCATAATTCCTGAATTGTTTTGTAGCTGCCACTTTTGCCAGGTGAGAGACCCTGCGACATATCACCCTGAAAGAGAGCATCTTTGCAGAAACGATAGGCGTGAATCAGCAGCACAACCAGCTTTGGGTGGACCTCCTAAGGCCGCACACGCAGGTGGAGGAGGCCATTTTAATTAACTCTAATTGCTCCGTCAATTATCTCTCGCCTCAGGAATTGTTATCATTACCTTGGCTCCTAAAGCCTGATTTGTAAAGCGAGTATGAAGGGAATTGCATACTAAAATACCACTGTGTGTTTCTAAAACGCTATTAATTAAAACACTGTGCTTGGTTTGACGTTGCGTCGAGCTAGCACATAGCAACATAATGCTAATTAGCTCTTCCTGTGTGTTCAACACAAATTGATAAAGAGATTGATCCGCTTGGCAAAACTGATTAGAAGTTTTCTTAATTAAATACAAATCACCATATCCAACGATCGATTAATTGATCGATGCATACTAGATACAAACTTTGAATTTAATGAGCTTCCTTCCATCCTTAACAGTAATGCAGGAAAAGCTGATTCAGGAAAAGACACTTTTCTTCCCTATTTTTGTTCCTCTTCTTCCGTTAATTCAATAACAAGAAGTTGTTCAGATGACCGTCATGGCATTTTCCACTAGAATTTCCCCCTTGTTTTAGCTTTTCTCTGGCCCTGTTATTATATTATGATTCACATTTAGAACAACTGTGGACGCATTATGACTCTCGCTTCCTGTGGGTCAAAATATGACCAACAGTGCCCCCTATGGGGCACCGCGCGGATTACTCACTTCAGTCAAAATAAAGATTATTATACAGTATAATACATCATTAAATAAAGTATAATCATTTGAATTTTTAACAAAACCTTTTACAGTGTTTACAGATTGAAATGGTACATAAGATATAACTAGCCCGCTCATTGTCTGATCTTAACTGATAAAAAATTGTTAACATTCTCTTAATTCATTACATCCGTTTTTCCTGTAGATGATTGTCTGCTCCAAGAGCTCAGCACAGTGCACACGTGTATGGCCAGAGTCTTTTTGAGTTTGTTCGCTTCAAGTACCCCAAAAAAGGAAACTGTAGGATGAGGAAGTAAGCAGAGAATGCACCCAACATTGCTTTCAATATATCGTTTCTTTTAAAAAAAAAAAAAAAAAAGTGTGTGTGCGCGCGCGCGTGTGTGTCGAGGGGGAGGCAGATAAGCATGATAAAATACAATGCAATTTAAAAAATAAACTGAATTCAACAAAGATGTAACCATGAAAATGATCATTGTAAAGAGTCTGTAAATCCGAGCTGGTGTCTTTATTTTGTCACTTGTGTTGGTGAATGCAGCTGCCTCATCTGCTGCTAATAAACATACAGTAGCACTCGTGATCTTGTAATAACCCAGTAGTCATAACCCTGCTCATGAGATCTTCAGGATTGTGCCCATACTTTGAAATCCAACATTTGGGTGGGAAAAGGATGCAGAGAATTTAAGAGGTCAAAAAAGAGAAATAGTCCTCTTGTTCTCAGACCGGGTCAGTCTACCTGCTGCGTGGCGTTGACGAGCCACGTCCACATGGTGTCACTGTTAACAGTAAGTAGAAGCCAGGGCTGGTAAATTTAAGTGATGTTTAATTTGTTGTTTTGGGTTTGTTTGGACATTTCTCGCGTATATACATTAATTCCCAATGATGTCACATACTGTCATACTCTCGTTGTCTTTAATGTTATTGGTTCTGTGCCCGGATGTAGACAAAGCTTTGGTGCTCCCGCTGATGTTTCTCTACTGGGTTCTTAGTCCCAATGATGTGAGGCTGTTGAAAAGAAACCAAGGTAGGAGTTTGAAGCCTTGATGTCGCGTGAGACGTACTACAGATCTGTTTTGGTCAATGTACAAATACTCTACATTATAAACATCCTTTCTACAGCATTCTAGAAAGTGTGCCCATATAATTTTGATGCAAAGTTGCATAAAAAGACCAGCAGTACTCTTAGCTTTGCATACAGATCAAGCCTTTCTGTCTGGTTTTAATCTTCAAAAGTTAAAATGGCAAGTAGTGCTTTTACAGAGGGTCTGTTTTCCACAGACTACATCTATGCTGTGAGCAGTTGCCAGGCAACACACACACAAAAATCTGGCACAAACACTAGGAAATAAATACTCCTCCTCCAAGCTACATATTTAGCATATGCATGTGGAGGAGGAGGACTTTTCTAATTTAGTTTAGCTGGATTCCTCTCAACATCATTTACTGTCTGTGGAGCTTTTTGATCTATTTAATTAAATATGCACAATGTTTCCACTGATTACACATCAGTGTCATAACTGCAGGAACACTGCAGGAACTTCCATCAGAAATAGTTACTTCTTAACATAATGTCCATAATGCCTTGCAGTTTATAAGGTCAATTTAAAGTACATTATATAAATACATTTGAATATGTTCAAGCTATTTGACACCCTGAAGGCATAAGGTAGCATAAGGGCTCTCTCTCTCTCTCTCTCTCTCTCTCTCTCTCTCTCTCTCTCTCTCTCTCTCTCTCTCTCTCTCTCTCTCTCTCTCTCCCTCTCTCTCTCTCTCCCTCTCTCTCTCTCTCTCTCTCTGTGTCTCTTTGTCTCTCTCTGACAATCATAAATAAGACCCGATCTGTCACATGCAACAATTACCGTGACATTAATGGAGTCGTAATTGCATCTGTTACATACAGGAAATAAAATGTCTTTACAAGCTTGTGCATCTAAGTGCACGAGATCAGGTGAGTTCTTGCTGTGATGGTGAATCACAGCATTCAGGTGACCCACACCGTCTGAGTGAAATGCCTCATTGATTAAAGAAAACATGCTAGAGATGTTTTAATCCTGACACGGGACAGCCATGCTCAAACTAATCCCGCTGCTCTGCTCACAGCAACACGCTACAGTCAAGCCTGATGTTGAGTGAAATAGTAGATACATGTGGGGTATTAATGTTATCTAAGAGTAGGATGGATGGGGGATTTAGGATGATTTAAATTCCATGCTTCAGCCACATGATAAAATCCATGAAGTGTATCTTGACCTCTATATATCCAGTGCCATAAGATTTCTTTTTTAGACGTTTCAGTGTGTGAGGAAGGGCGGTCTATTCGGTTTCCTCCTCGAGCAGGTGGCTAAGGGATAATCCACGTAAAGCCACTGCAAAGTGGAGAGGGAGGAATGGACAGAGGAGGAGGAGGTGGAGGGCGGTGACGGATGGAGTGGCCTTTGCATGGATGACGAGGGCTAATTCTGGCCTCCTAATCCCGGGCCCCCCCCTCCCCCCTTCCTGCTGGCTAACCCCTGCGCTACTGTAAAAAGGCAACTGACGCCCAGGTAGATGTTACGATCACATACACACTTAACCCCAGCGAGCTCAGCTCTGTCGGAAAGACCAAAACACAGAAGACAAGAGGGCTTTTTCTGGATATCTGACCTGGGTGTATTGGACCTCGAGGACATCCAGGCGAGCGTCAGCGGAGAATGTAGCTACGGCCCTTGGGCCAAGCCACAGGAAACACTGCCACCATGGGGGAAGCTCAAAAGGTAGGTGACCTGATCTTCAAGACTCATGAAATCAGCTGCACCTGCTCCTTGTTTTCAACAAAATGTTCAGACTGTATGATGTTTTACAACTAAACGAAGCCTTTAAATGAATCACTGTCATCATGATTTAAATCATCCAGGTAGTAAAGCTCCTGTAAAAAAAAAAAACATTAAAAAACATTTTAATAAAGAAATGACATGTTGTGGCAGAAAAATCTGGATATACAAGAGAGTGTTGCCGGTCTTCCAGGAACTGTATGACGTGACCTCTCATCACCCCCTCCCCTCCCCCCACACAGGGCTTACTCTCTGTCATTGAAAAACTGAAGGGAACCACAGAGAAGGAGGTCCGGATCGTGCTTCTGGGGCTGGACAACGCTGGCAAGACCACCCTGCTGAAGAGCCTCGCCTCCGAGGACGTGAACACCATCACACCGACGCAGGTGATGGGGTTCACCTTCAACATGTTCTGTGGCATCGTGGGCAGCTTTGAACTCGTTTGAACTACCTCCAGACACCATTATCTGATTCCTTCTGAAACAACTGGCGTGCATTTGGAAATGATATTGTTCAGTTTACCTGGGGCTGAAACCCAGGTCTGTCAGATCTGGGAGGATTGTATTTAATCTCATGAGACCAGCTGGACCAGCACACACTCCCACATAAAGTAGCTGGACTCAGATACCTTCTGCTCTCCTAACACATTTTTAAAATGGGGCAAGAGTTTCAGGGCACACAGCAGCAACAATTTAAAAAATGAAGGTGAGGTTAAATAACCCTGATCTCTCTGATCCTCACATTTTCTGAGGGGTTCCAGACCTTGTGGCGAGAGCCCCCCCACCCCCGTCAGCCTTGTTTTCACCAGATTATCTCACGTCTGATATAATACTGACGTGTTTCTGTCAGAAAAAGAGCAGAGCAGGCTTGAAACGGCTGATTAACGCAATGCATTCCACCGTAACGGTAGTCTCGGAGACACGCACACACACACACACACACACACACCGCTGCGCTAAATCACGCATGACACATAAACACACTGTGCTTGATCCTTCCAGTCTTATCCTCAGATTTGCTCCTCAAGTGACCCTCGGGATAAAGATCTTATACAACCTCGCTGGCTGAAAAAGAAAGAAGTTCTGTAACGAAAAACGTCTCCGGATTAAAACTGAGGCACTGACCGGCCACGATGCACGCCATCTCATATATAAGATGTTTACAAGAGCCACCCAGCGATTCTTTCTGCACATATGCTCGGACAGAAACAGTTTTTGCTCCTCATGTCACGGCAGCACTGTGCACAGCACTGACACCCACTTTGTGCTCAACCTCAGGGCTTCAACATAAAGAGCGTTGCCTCTCACGGCATGAAGCTCAACGTTTGGGACATCGGGGGCCAGCGGAAGATCAGGCCATTCTGGAAAAAATACCTGGAAAATACTGACCTTTTGGTGAGTGACCAGAGGAATCAAAGCTCTCATTTCCCCAGGCAAAGTGCAATGTCGGGTCTACTGTCAATCACATGTGGGCCATACGTTTAGTTGTGTTATGGCATGTTGTTTCTAATGAATATGTAATACTGGCACACATTTATTATTCACATTTGTCATTTTAGATCTATGTCATTGACAGTGCAGATAAGAAGAGGTTTGAGGAGACGGGACTGGTGAGCCTGATGCACATATCTGGAAAAGGGTTTGCTCTACAAAGAGCACGAAAAGCCACTTTATGTCATGAGATCTAAACCCCTGCAATGTTTGTTGGCGTGCAGGAGCTGTCGGAGCTGATTGATGAGGAGCATCTGAAGGGCGTGCCAGTGCTCATCTTTGCCAACAAACAGGATCTGGCTACAGCATCACCGGCCAGCGAGATCGCCGAGGGACTCAACCTGCACACCTACCGGGATCGTCAGTGGCAGATTCAGGCCTGCTCGGCTGTGTCTGGGGAAGGCGTTCAGGTTAGATCTCCTCAACTAAAATGAGCTGAAATCAGTGCCAAGCTATTACTTTGTTATTTATATTTACTTCTCTGGTTTAAGTCAGGCTAATTTAGTTCCACCTCTCATTGTCTTTCAAAGGATGGCATGAACTGGATCTGCAACAACATTGCTAACAAGAAGAAGTAAATCTGCAGCGACAGACCAGAGTGGAGCAGGAAACGGCCACAAGGGCCTCGCCGCATCGCAAACTGGAGCAACGATTTTGTTTTTGTGTAATTTTTATGAATATTTTTTAAGTTGTAGCATGAATGAAATTGAATAAGGGTATATGGAAAATCCCTTTTAACACCACAAATGTATGTTTTTGCTCCACTTTCCCTCACATCTGTGTCTGGTAAAAGCTGTGTGTAGTCACTTGTTCACAGTGGGGTTTGGTAAGGCCGTAGACACCAGTTCAGTGTGAGTATTAGGGATGTATTCTGAGATTTTTGACAATAAAATAACTAGACATTTGTGCCCTGCTCTCTTTTGGTATGAGTTATTTTACACACATGCAGGCAGGAGCATTTTAGTGGTGAACTCAGAGCTTTAAAGCGCCGTGTGTGTGTGGGTGACAGTTGTAAACAGTAGCAAGTCGATGAGTGGCAAGAGGAACAATAACCAGTCCAACCACTCCTACCCGTTGTCAACCTGCCACATTTCATTGAAGCTTTGACAAGCTCTTGCATTGTAAAATCAGAGAGAAAGTAATTGAAAGCAAGAGTGTGAGGGAAGGGGGCTTTATAATTACACCCCAGCATGGAAGAACAAGATATCGCATCTTCAAGCAGCCGCAGAACAAACGGTGCAGGAAATTGCGTGCAGAGAGGCAGACTAATTTGCAGCGGGGAGACTTCACCAAAGTGGGTTTTTTTTATTCCACTTCTGGAAATATTGTGCGCTCTGTGACTGTCAGCCACGTGGCTCATCTCCAAATCACATCTGTGGTATCTTGTTCTACTTCATTTCTGGGGTGTAGAAAACCAATGAGAAGGTCTGCTGTCATTATCTTTAAGTGCAGGTGCACAAAGTCTGGAGCTGTGATGCAGAATTACGATGTGGAACTTTTCATTTCTGCCTGCCGTTTTTAAAGACATCCTCATTCATATACATAAGTACAGTTGTAATCCTATCATTAGTGTGGCACCTCAGGTGTTGCCATAGCAACCCATCGTCACCACCCTCTCTATTGGTCCACCAGCCTCATCTCTTCAGTTCTGCACTTGCTCTCATGTCCTCCATTTCTTTCATTTTCCCATGCTGTGCTCATCAAAGAAAGCCTGCTCAAAGAGGTACGAACAAAAGGCTCCATCTGCTTTTGGCTGTCTGTGTGGAAGATAATTAACCTGATGCTTTTGAATGTACGTGTGATGTTGTTTAATGAATAATTACCCAGGTTGTCATTGGAGAGATAGTTATTATTTGTTGGGGTTCTGTTCATGCATCTACTTTTGGCAAGCCAATGTGTTATTTGACGTAATTATCTTTGAATTACCCGATGTTGTTATTCCTTCTTGGCAGGACTTTCTTTCATTTCAAATCTCTGAACATGACAACAGGGTTGTTTTTATGTGTCATGTATCTTAAACAAAGAAACAAAACAAGTCAGGTTGTGACTGTTCATGTTTCTAGAAAATGACATTCATAACTCGTATTTTTCTTTAGCTGTCTGGAAAGAACATAGTGGATGGAGAAGTTTAGCCAAAACATCTCAATTAAATTCAACCCTGCTTCTGCCTTTTTTTAGGTGGAAAACATTCCTAAAAGGATTTTTGTTCACTGTATATTTAAGCGTTTATTAGCTGTAGCTGGAGTCCACCAGGTCTTTTCTGCTTGCAGCCACAACAAAGCACCAACAACCCTACTGAGACCACATCTCCCATCATGCCAGGCGTCACCCACTCAGCCTCCATGAAGCCTCCGTTTCCTGTTGGGACTCCATCGCCTGGTTTCAGTGCTTCGGCAACCTCTACCACGCTGCCACCACTGGAGGACATGCACATGCAGGTGCACACCATCCTCATCATCGCCATGTTTTGTATCGTCTGCCTCCTGCTCCTGTTGGCATTTATTTATGCTTTCTGTCTACACTGCTCCATTGACTCCTCACCCAAAGATCTGCCCATGACCCTGGAGCGCGAGGACGCCACTTACAGGTGCACTTCCTCTGAAAACCATTCAGTGGGGAATATGGTCTGACTGGAGTTTGGAGAACGTCTGTCAGTGTTGTTGATGATTTAGAGATATGCGAGTGTGTGTATGTTTGTGGGTGTGTGTGTGTGTATTTTAAGGCCAAGCTTTGGTAAATGTATTGATTTGTTCCAGCAACTGCAGGGATAATGAATACTGCATGGATCCATAAAACGATTACTTTGTGTGACGATTCTGGTGAGCAGTCATAAACAAAATAAAAACAAAGCGTATTTATGTGGTATTGTTTTCAGCAAAGTGTGAAATGTATGCAAATGTGGCAGAAAACTGATGCCCTTTGAGTGGCAAGACAAAAAACCCAGACAAAGCTGTACATGGCGAAGCAGCATCTCGCTTTATTTTCAGAGCTAACAAGCGTTCACCTTGCCCTGTAGCTATCTGTATTTGGTGTGATGTGATACAAAGAATTCAGAAGAAGACGGGTGAGAGAGGGACGGGAGGCGAGATTCTGCCGGGGATGAAAGGAGATGTCAAATCTACAAGGTGCAGCAGAACATAACAGCACGGGAAACAT
The DNA here is from genome assembly GCF_901000725.2 of Takifugu rubripes. Taxonomy (NCBI): domain Eukaryota; kingdom Metazoa; phylum Chordata; class Actinopteri; order Tetraodontiformes; family Tetraodontidae; genus Takifugu; species Takifugu rubripes. Next base: position 6,423,370 of record NC_042298.1, on the reverse strand, counting down.
CTTAGCTTGTGTCCAGCTGAACCACGCGGCAGTGGTGCTAAATTGTGTTTCACAAAGTTTTGCTGGGCAATCTTGGAGTGACTGTGACATATTGAGTGCTCACTCGCAGTGCCTTTAAAACTCCAAAGCGGCTTTTAAACCTTACCAAAGTGTGACATTAAAAATGACAGCTGTGAGAGGATTCTGTGTATAGGCGCAGACAAGCCCAAAACGTTACAGACTAGGCAATGCAAAACTGTGTTTGGAACTGGCACTCGGCCTGACGTTCAGCGCCATGAGTTGTACAAAAAGCTCTTTAGAGAGGGTCCAACCATTTACTTGCTATTAGCATCGCGCCTTCATGAGATGGAGCACATGGTGCTCTTTGAGCAGCGAGAGTCGCAGGAGCTGTCGCAGGACTCCATCAGCGAGTCTCGGTCGTCAAACTCGGGCGAGTCCCGTTCCAGGTGAGAGTCCTGCAGGCCGTCCTGTAAAGCGTCCTTGTAGTGGGACTGGAGAAAAAACAACAGGTCATTTCATCCCACCAAAAGGAAAATCCCAAAATCTCAAACAGCTGATGTAACCTGAGACAGCCTCTTATACTTATTTCATTAAAATATATAATTTGTCATAATTTAGACTTTTTCTGTGTTTTCTGTGTTGTTGTTTTTTCTGAAAATGTACTGGAGTAAAGTCAATGTTCATCCCTCCTCAAATTGTGCTCAAATAAAGTTCTTGAGTAAGAAAAGTTGAGAAAAATGTCAATATTGCATTCAAATCAACAAAGAGATGATGAATCCTGCAAAAGTTCCATTTCACCTTATGAACCGACATCTCCTCTACTCGGCACTCCTCCATCGACTCCTCCAGAGAATGGCCTGAAATCTCCATCTTGATACGGTGGGAGCGAATTGACTTGACGTCGTCCTCGTCCTCCCCAGGCACAAGTGGGAAAACCTGCGGGCAGAGTCACTAGGAAACTTGAGAAATGAGAGAGAATGAAGGTGGCAGCAAAGCAAATGAGAGATTCAGGTGAGTAAACTTTACCAGCCCCTCTTCTTCCCCCGGGGCCTCAGTGCCTGAGATGGTGGCCTTGCTGATGGCTTTACTGATGGTCTGGGACTCAAACTGCGGACAGGCTGCCTGAGCATTCCCGTCTTTGTCCCGTTTTCCTTTCAACCAGTATGTCTCGATTTCAACATTTCCCTAAAGAACATAAACAAACATTAACAGACATTTAAATTTTAAAGACACAAACCTTCTATACTGACCTAAGGGCGGACTACAAAGTGGCAACTTGTATATAAGAGTCTCTTTTACTGTGTCACAGCCTCTGGGAGTTACTGTACTGCTATTATCGGTGAAATTAAGCTCTCAAAGTCAAACGCTAGTAAAACTGGAGGTTCCACAGGCAGGAGGCAGTTAGTTCGTAATAATATGCAGATCGATAACAGCAGAGGCTGGAAACACTGAGTTCTCGTGTCCAAAATAAAGGCGTTGCACAATTGTTTAAGAATACCTGAGATGTGTTTGTCGTGCTAATACGTGCACATTCCTACAGGAAGATGCTTGGTTCATCATCCAAACCCAGAATCCAGGAGAAAAGAAAACCCGCGACTTTAATCACTAACCTTGATGGTGATAATGCCCCTCCTCTCAAAAATAAAGTGACTTCCTTTCAGGTGCTCATAGGTGGCGCTGCTGAGCTGTATGTGCATTTCCTGGACGACAGGACAAGCACAGGGATGAATTCACTCCTTTTTTTCCCCCAACACCATATAACTCAGCAATGCTGATCAATTCTTTTTGCCTGCCTTTCCATTGCTCTCCATGGCAGATGCAGTATGGACAGTGTCGCCATGGAGACCATAACGCGGCATTTTATGTCCCACCACACCAGCCACGACCATCCCAGAGTGGATCCCTGCCACCAGCACAACACATTGAGGATGTAACAACATAAACAGGTGAGTAAAAGTGTACAACCTTCCACCCACCAACACGGATCTGTATGTTGTTGCCGTTGGAAGGGTCTTTGAGGTGGTCTATGGAGCGCACCATGTCCAAAGCCATGTCGCAGATGTTATGAGCATGATATTTTGTCTTCTCCGGAGCCCCCGCTACCACCATGTAGGCATCTCCAATGGTCTCAACCTGGGGGACAGCAAGTGTTAGGCTCCAGCACCATCGTTTCCATATGTATCGCATTAAAATGGGGGAGAAGCAAAGTGACCTTGAAGACGCGGTGCTTCTCGCTGAGCGTGTCGAACAGCGTGTACATGGTGTTGAGCATGGAGACCACCTGCATCGGGGTGATGTGGCTGCAAATGCGAGTGAAGCCCACAACATCACTGAAAAGAATGGTGACATCTGGGAACACCTGGGAGGATGGAGGTAACAAGAGAAGCTGGTGAATTCTGGTGGTGTTTGACCAAAACTACATCATTACATCATCATTACATCAACTACATCATACATTACATTAAGATGGAGGACTTCAGCCCCCCAGTCACAAGCAGTAGTGACAGTAATGCATGTGTCTGAATGAATGAATGAATTTTTGGAAGATTTCACCAGTTAATGTCTTTTTCTGTGCGCCATCCTTAATTAGATATTTGATGACATAAAATCTATCAAACGTAGCTGACAGCTGAGATCTGTGACCAGACAGAGCTGGATGCCTGCTCCAAATCCACTCCCTTATCACCACTGCACAGGCTCCAAATGACATCACCAGCACATGACAGAATCACCCCTATCCCAGATTTCTGTGGCTTAGGATCTGGCAAAGAAGCACAGATTTTCATGGTTTATGTGGACATGTTTAAGTGTTTTGCACTCCGTATGGGAAAAGTAATCTCTAGTATAGCTGAGCAGGTTAGCGCAATTTAATCATACATCAATGGCTAATCTTTGGAAACAGGTAGCATGCCTCTCTGGAAAGCTGTAATTAATGTGTAAATTGTTTTGGAATTTGTCAACTAAGTTGGGTCTGTTGAGTAGAGCCATACTAGGCTAGGCCAATCTTGTACCAAGCTAAGCTAAGGTAAACTAAACATAACAAAATATCCCAAATTCCCACCGTACACACCCATCTTTCAGACCCAAACATCAAAATAAACCTTTGCAGGGATGGAATTGTTAATCATGTGTCAACTTGTCGCCACGCTTCTGACCTCACAGGTGTTCACCGCCGGCTCTCCTTTGCGCAACCTTTTAGCCACCGGTTTGGGAATCATCCTGTAGAGAAGGTCGTCCGTCTTCTTCATCTCATAGTCCAACATCTTCATGCTCTCTTCCAACTTACTGGACTTCTTTTGCTCCTGCACTCAAAACAGAGAGGATTTCACCTGAGCGTCATCGGGACCATCCATTCTGGAAGACGAGCTTTGGTTTGAGACAGAGAAAAGACTTTTATCTGAACACAGGGGGACAAGTGAGTCGATCACACGGAGGACATGCTGCAACAGTTCAGAGCATGGTGAACCTGTATGAGAGCTCTTTTCAGCTCCTCCGACTGCTGCGTGCCTGCCAGCACCAGGTCTCTGCTGGAGTCGTGCATGCTCAGGTCATTGATGTACAGACCAGTTTTGAACATCGCGCTCAGGCTCTCCATCCTAGAAAAACAATGGCAATCCGAATCTAAACATTTGTGGAAACGTTGTTTTTACACTGCACAGTGACTGATGTGAGGTGATATTTAACATTTCATTAGTTTTATCAGCAAAGACGTAATTGGATTTACTCACAAAATGTGTCAGAAGAGAAGAGGAAGGCTTTGGTAATGTACTCTGAAAAACACTTTCGGTTGCAAATGGCTTCCCATTATGCTCACAAGAGCTACGCTGTCTGATTACAACCTAATTAGCAGCTCATTCCATCCGGGCTAAGAGCCGTTAGAATGGTGTGTCGATTTGATTCACTGCCCAGACTTTTATTTCCAGCCTTATAATTTGGTTTAGCCCTCACTGCTTTTTAGATTGTCATACTCCAGCAGTTTAATAAAGGTGTGTGTGTGTGTGTGTGTGTGTGTGTGTGTGTGTGTGTGTGTGTGTGTGTGTGTGTGTGTGTGTGTGTGTGTGTTTCAGCCATACACAGGGGTTCCCAGGAAGATAATGGACTCCCACTCCGGCATGTATCTCATTTGTCCCTTCAGTTTCAGGCAGCGGCTCCCGTCCCCCCAACTCTCCATGGCATTTGCACTGTTACCATCTGAAAGCAGTTTAGCATTTTAAACCGATAGATTAACACTTTGTGAAATGTGTTAAAGACTAAAAACTAATGACAACTTATAATGAATTCAAACAGAAAATGTGAGCAAAGCACTGGGGTCATATGGTCAATTTTCTTATCTCAGAGTGAGGCCGTCACCTTTATAATCATCTCCAATGATGGACTGGAAAGCCATGAGCTCCACATCTACATCTGCAGAGCGGTTGGCATTTTCAAAGTCAGAATCTGTAGAAAAATACAGCAAATTATCAGAACCGTAAACACACACGTCCGTGTTTACAACTCATAATTCAAATGCAATCAGTCTGCAAACATCTTCATGATATGAAACACAGACTTTAGCGTCTAGGATGGAACAGCTCTAATCAGCAGCCCATGTTAAGACCTAATACATTAAGCATGCTGATGCAAAATTAATGGAATACTGAGGAATTAAAGCTACTCAGAAATATGCAAATCAGTTTATCAAGGCTTGACGGTAACTCGTGTTCCTATGAAAGGCCCTACATTCTTACACAACTAACTACACTATACATGGAGATGTTGTGGTGTAATAGCTGAATCTGAGCTGTGAGCGTGTCGTTATCCAAGGTGAACAATGGCCTCGTGCTCATGGTGGAATGCATTTTACAAATATATTTTGAACATGAGTGGTGGTGTCAATATAGCAATGCTTAGTTCTACTTTAATGCAGCTATCTGTGATCCGACCACAAGCCAGAAAGTCCTCGACCACCAGAAACACACCCCTGTGAGTGTTTGCATGGCTCCCACTCTTACTCTGGACTCGGTTGTGAAGGTTCCTTTCTCTCTTAACGGGCTCCTTTGACACGATCTCAAACAGGTTGTTGGGGTGAGAGATAATCTGTGTGCAGATCAAGCCTCATTTCAGAGTCACAGTCACTCCGCTGAAATCTAGTTGCTGGTTTCACCTGAACCGAAGCACTGAAACTGTCCGTCTGTAAAAACCTGTCATATGTTACCATGTTCCAGGTGAACTCCACTAGGGGGCGAGCCAGCAAGAAAGCGTCATTGATCTTCTTCCCATCCAGATCGGGGAAGACCGTGGCCAGGCCCGAGCCGACGTTATGCACCACCATGTCCTGAGGGGGTCAGAGAAGTGCAGTGGTTGCTGCTCATTTGATGCTTCATTTCCTTCACTAACACCTTTAGGGGCAGAGTTTACCTGTCTGAACACAATGTTAAATGGAAAGACCTCGAAGAAGAAGTCTGAGGTAATGGGCAAAATCTCCTGCTCTTCCTCATCCTCCTTCATGATGTAGCGGTAGGCAGAGTTGTCGAAATTCAGCCTGCACAAAATTAGAATGAACATGTGAGTACACAGCACTGACATATTTATGCAGCAGATTCAGGATGTGTGTAAAATATGTTGGTCTCTAAATATTTGCTGTCACAGATGCGACGGTCCCCGTGCACGTGGGTACCTCATGGTGACATGGGAATAGTCTCCGACCATCTGCTCGGACAACACTTCCACGTGGATGTCCGTGTCGTAGAACTGCTTCCCCATCTGCCTCAGCTGGCCCATGGCGTAGTGCAGATAACCTTTGCGTTTACTCCTGCAGGAGAGGAGCAAAACCATGTGTCAGCCCTTCTACACGGAGCTCTCGCTCTGATTGGGCTTGGCCATCCTGGTCTTACACCTGTAATGGAGGGTGACCCCAGTGGCGGACTCCTCCTGGCAGAAGAAGGTTGGAGGCTGCACCTTGGGGTAGCTGAAGCGCAGGTACTCATGGAGGTTATCCAGGCCGTTGACAAAGTCGCGTACGTGACGTCCAAGTACCTAAAGATGAAGGACTTTAGCCAATGTACATGATATTTATTTTTTTCTTATTTAAAATATAACCTCTACATTAATCGTGGTAGTCTCTAATAAAAGTACTATGACTTTGAGATATTTACATATCTAGAGAAAACCCACACAAACACTGGGAGAACACGCAAACCCCACACAGAAATGCAGTAAATCAGTACTGTGGTAACTATGGCGCCATGGCATTCCCCCAGCAGGACACAAGATTAAATCCTTCAGAAATTAATTATTTATTACAAAGGCGGGCACCGTGTACCAGGGTTTAATCCCTACATGAATAATAAGTATGTACATATAGGCCATGCTCAGATTTTTCGATTATTTATTATTTCTGTATGTGCTGTAAATTTACATCTGCCAGACAACCTGTTTTAGGTCAAAACAGCCAATTTTCCATTTATGATCATTCTAATGAGCATCTCTTTGCAAACAATTTGCAGATTTTACCTTGGAATTAGAACTAAATAAGTAATGAATACTGAATATGTTTAATAAAATCCTTTTCTTCAACAGCTCCCAAAAATGCATGCAATTTTCAGTGTAATTTTCCACCTTGAGAATCCTGTCATAGCCGTACTTCCCTACAAAGCCCAGGAAGTAGACACCCCAGGAGTTCATCAGCTCATTGTACGGCGTGCCTGTCACTCCACTGGCTGCCTTGGCTATACGGGGGATCACACTCTCGCTGTACACCTGCAACCAAACACACACATGGAACAATGGTGCTAATAATGAAAAGGTTTTCATGTCAAAATGTTTATTTCATTGCATTTCCACTGACTGTACCTGGTGTGTGACAAAAGAGTGTAACCTGACGTCTGCTCTCTCTCGAACCAGCTTCCAAACATCGTCTCCGTATGACTCCTTGATGAAGTCATGAAGGCTCTCACACAGCAGCCCATACATCCCGTTTGTTTCTCTCTGGGTTGAAGCTCAGGCGGAACGCTGTACTCCAGCTCTCTGACTTCTAATAGTCTTCCCTGAGGGTTCCTGCAAACGAACAAGGAAGATTCACAATAATGACTGTTCCCGGGAACCAAAGTGACTATTAATGCATTTCGCTTTCAGCACGAACCAAGTCATTCACTGACTAAAGCCGCAGTTGCCCTCCCTCAACGCCACCTGGGGAGTTTCGGCTCCCAGAAAAATAAGATGTTCATCTGAGAGCCGAAAAGGCAAACGGTTTTAAAGGTGCTCCAGTTGTACCATCCTCAGAGTCTGAATGGCCTTCTATTGTTCTTGTGTCAGCACCTGGTGGCCGTGTAACTCTCTCCATGTGACATGAACACACTGTGGGGGCTACCTCTCAAATCCAGATGACCCCAGTCATGGGACTGGAATGTCTATAAATATATATAATGTATAGAAGAAAGAATAAGTCACTATCCCTCAAGTGTAAAATACAAAAGTGGAAATTTCATTTTCCCCCTTAGACAAAAGTAAGATAACTAAAAGTATGCTCTAAACAATCAGCAACGCCTCAGCTAAACTATGACTCACACTGACTTCACATTTTCTTTCAGGGTCCCAGAGGCTTCCCGCTGGGGGACAGCAGCATTGTAGAACAGTGCAAAATCGATATCCAATCTCAGCAAGGATAAGGAAAAATATGTTTTCCCCCTTCAGGCTGCTGCTGGCAACAATAAATTGATTTAGAAAAAAAAGGTTTTGGATGAGAATGAACTTAGATAGAGAAGGGATTGTTCTTTGTGTGTGTGTGCGTGTGTGTGTGTGTGTGTGTGTGCAAAGTCTGCTTTTTGCATTGATTCTTTAATTTGTTGTTTACTAATTTTAGTAATGTACAACTATATATGTTAAATATTTTCTATTGTTTCTTGTTCTTGGTAGTAGAATAGTTCACAATAGCACCCACCTTTTTAAAGTGACAGTTGAGGATCAAAATATTCATTCTACCAGCAAAGTGAGGACATTTTTGGGAAGAGGGGACAGTTTGGCTGGTCCTCACAACATCAAACGAGTGTTTGTTGGTAAAGACGTGGTCTTAAGGCTGAGGATAGAATTAGGTTTCAGTTAGGGTCCAAGTCAGGGTTAGGGGGATAGCTGTTAACATTGGGGTAAGGAGCTGGATAATGCATTATGTCTGTGAAAGTCCTCACAAAGATAGAGGTACAAGGATTCATGTGAGTGCACCGCACCATGAGGTTAAGATACGAAAACAGACAGACAGAAAGGATCAGATTTTTATTGCAAAAGAAACTCAACGTCAGGATGTAAATCTGACAGCTCTAGCTTTTATAGCTGCACCCCCACACGCACATACACACACCCAAACGCACACACAAATCCCTGGCACTCCCTCCATCCATTCTCACTTTCTTATCCCCCTGTGAAAATAAACCAGTGAGGTAAGTGCCGGAGGCATCTTTGGATGACTTGCGCAGACGTTTCCTTCCCAACTGCAGGGCAGGAAAAACCGAGCCACAGCTCACTCCAACCCCAGCAAAGAACACACACACTGACAGGAGACGCAGGTAAGGCCTGCACGGATGTGGAAGGGCGTTATCGTCATCAAAAAAGTGTGCTGCTTTGTGTACAGAAGCCAATTTGGGACCTTATTGCTGTTACTTGCATTAACTAGCTAAAAGTCTGATCTTAGCTGACGTGTGTGTGTTTGCGTGTGTGTAACATTAAACCTGACTCAAGCATTACTCACCTAACGTCGACAGCCATCATTAATGTAGGATTAAATAGAATGGAAAGAAACCTCCCCATTGTATGCATCAACCAAACATCCACCCGACACTTGCTGATGTATTTACAAAGGTTCAGTACGTACAGTGAGTATCAATAAAACCCACTTTACAAAATCTATTAATCTATTGGTTTCCCAACAGTGGTCGATAACGATGATGTATTCAGGCCTGGATGACGTAACAAAGCAGAGGATGATGCAGGCGAAGGCTCTGTCTATGGAGGCCAGAGGAGGTTGGTAGAGGAACTTGGTCAGACTGGTGTGCATTCACACATGTGATATACGCATGAGAATAGATGCATTTAATCATGCGGTGTCATTCTTAATGCTGTGTATTGCATTAACAATTTGCTAATGCTGTTGTGTCCTAGCATGTGTGTGTTCCAGGCACACAACGGGCAGTGTGTAATTCTACAGCCCAAGTCTTTGACACTGTGAGATCAGACTCCCACCACTGAATTTTACAGCAGCTGTTCAAAGACATGCTCAGACTTCTAAAGATTTTTTAATGTTGGCAAAAGAGGGACAGCCTCTCCGTCATGAGTCTTTCATCCAAGAATACTATTTATAAGCCTAGTTACCCACACAACTCGGGACCACACCAGTCAGGATGTCCCCCCCACCCCTTGACATCACCCCAGGGCTATTTCAGACTCTCTGCTCTGCCACGATACAACACGAGAAGGGACCTGCAGCGAAAGCTGTGCAAAAATAACAAATTAGTGATGCTGTGCATGCTTTAGCGCTTTTATATCAGCGCCTGTCAGCTGTTGTAAAGTTGACAGAAAAAAGGAGATCAGAGGAGAATTTAAAATCTACCAAAGGTCCCCACTAATGGTTTCCCGTCTTTCAAACATCCATAAGTTACTCCTGTCAAACATCCTGTGCACAGTTATTGAATTGAGTCCCTTATACATCTTCTCTCTTGCCAGTGGGACTGAACCTGGGGAAGAAGATGAGCGTCCCCAAAGACATCATGATGGAGGAGCTCAACCTTTCATCTAACCGAGGCTCTCGCATGTTTCAAGAGAGGCAGAAAAGGGCCGAGAGGTTCACCCTGGAGAATGCCATCAACGGCGTCGACAACACCAGCAGCGTAAGGAACTGGGAGACGATGCGAACGCGCTCAGTTCTTTTCAAGGTCGTGTTGATGCCTTCTAGGTGTCCTCACAATAAACATCACATTAGAAGGTCCTGGGTTCAATTCCAGCCCGAGTCGATGCATAGTTTACATGTTCTTTCCATGCCTGTATGTTTTCTCAAGGTCAGCCAGCTTCCCCACAGGGTTTAGAAACAGCCACATCGGGTTGACTGGAGATTGTAAACTGCCCCTGGGTGTGAGTGAGAGGTCTGTGTGTGTATTGATGTTCTTGTCATTTGCCCCATAAATGGATGGATGGACTCTAAAAATGCACTCAGCAATGAATTCAATTGTCCTGTGGTCACTTAAACAACCTGCTGATTTTTCTGGGCAAAAACACGATAATGACTTTGAACAAGCCAGAAAAGTCACTTTTCTTGTCCTCTGAATGTCTGTTCAGAGATCAGTTGCTTTCAAAGCGCCTCTCTACCATGAAACTCAAGATATCAGCTTCTGCTGCAGGGAGAATGTCAAGATGACCAAAAATCAAGTGTGCAGTGACAGAAACGCCACATGGAATTTGGGCCCGTGAAAAAGAATGTCTGTGGTCACTCTAACCCTTAAAAATTCTGCTTTCATTCCAAATTGGTGTGATGAGAGCAGTGACTGGATCAGTGTCAGCATCATCATGCTATGCCTGAGCATGACTGGAGCGGTTGCTCACAGTGTGAGACTGAAAGCACCAAAAAATAAAATAAACCCGCAGGGAGTGGGCGATGATGCATTAGAAATGTGTCGAATGAGATCACCGCGTATGAAAAATGGATGATTGTCAATTTGCGTTAAATATTTTACTACACTCCGATTTCTGTCCCTTTTTCAGGCGCTCACAGAGATTGTTCCTCCGCCCCAGAACTTCCAGCCGGCCCAGAGCGGCAAAGAGAACCAGGTTTTAATCATCCCTGGAAAACATCACCTGGTCAAGGGCCTGCAGAAGAGCGTGGCTGCGAAGGGCAGACCTGAAGTCCTCGCTCCAGGTAAGTCCGGAGTGAAGACCATCATTGTCCGTAGGATTAACTCATCAAAGGCGAAGCGCCAACACTGAACCATCCATCTCGTGTTAATCCTCACAGAGCAAAATGAGTTCTATTATCAGTGCCAGCAGTTCGAACAAAGCAGCTATCTGTAGCCCGCTTCTCTGGGCGTCTGTGGATGTGAGTCAGCGTTTTATTAACGGAGCTTCACGCTGAGATCTCATTACTGCGCTACCTGTCCTCACATCAGCTCGGGCGGGTTTATGCTTTGGTAAAAAGAGACATTTAGATTATTCAATTATTTTTGCTTCCGTCAGGATACTCTGGCCCTCTGAAAGAAGCTCCCAGTGAGAAGTTTAATACAACAGTAATCCCCAGATCTTACTGCTCCCCGTGGACAGCAACTTTGGGAGGCCACGAAGAGGTCCAGAACGTCCTCAGTGCTGAGCTGCTCCAGAACCTGCCGCCACCTGTCAGTTACAGGTGCTTCAACAGGTAAGTGCGGCTCGCAGACCATGCTGGCACCGAGACCAGCAGATGATTAGACCACAAGAACCATCACAGCCCGCTGTCCTGGGCTCCATTCCATCTTTCCACGCTTTGAAAAATGATCAGTCCGTCTGGCTGCTCCTCCTTGCTGTGTGACGGCTATTTTAAACCGTGGATCTTGAAAGGAGATCCTCCAGCTTTCCTCCAGAGATTTCACAGGAAAGGGAATCGCCTTTCTAATGACGTCAACAGAATTACATCAGGATAAGATCACGCCGAGGCAGGTGGAAAAAGGCAAAATGTGCCCCTGTGGGGGGGGGGGGGGGGGGGGGGATCTGTTGACGCATCATGTCATTACCGAATAACGACACCTTAAATCTGAACCGGCTTAGATTCACTAAACCTTGATGGAGTCATCTTAAATCCCAGGTGCTTTCTGCTTTTCAGCCACCACCCCCACCCACCCGTTTCTTTCCCTGGGCCTCATATTGGTGGTTCCGCTCTGGCAGGAACAGGAACACAGGATAACCAGTCAGCTTAATATGCTCTCTTCTTTCTTAGATCAGCAGTGCCCTTCGGAGGAGCTACAGCCAGCAGGAGGGCGATCCCGGTGATTAGCTTTGAGGCCGTGGAGTCCCAGCAGCTGCCCGGAGTCACTCTGAAGCGCATGTGTCACCGGCCCAACTTTAACCGAGCACCCAGGGGATGGGGAGTTGATTACCACCTTGAATCTAATGAACTATAGAAATGGGCTGAGCAGCAAAAAGACTGAAACACTGGCTGATGCTTGAGCATGGCAAAAAGGAAAAAAAACAGCTGTAGGAAGAAGATAAAAAACCACTGCATGACTTAAACTGGTTTGTCTTTGCTGGGTGGTAACCAAGTCAATGAGTAAGTCATGATTGAACCAGCATCCTGGATGAGGTGGAGTTCCAACCACGCGGGCTTATATCATCATGTCTCTGCTGACCCAACATTCACCCTCATTCTTGTCTCCCCTCCCAAAAGTCCAGCAAATCCACTCAAGAGTTAAACAAGTCCATTCACTCAGATTAATGACAAAATCTGCCATTTTAATGACAAAAACATTTAAAGCCTGGTAATGAACATTAAGCAGTGGGACAATTGCATCAAGTGGAGGGGAAAAACAAAAACAACAGATTTAAAAATGCTGAGAAATTTAATCGGTGTTACAACTTACTGTGTGACATACGACTAACCTCCAGTAATAACAATTTATTTACACACACGCACACAGGCTCCAACCCAGGAGGGTTAGACCAATAGGTGCACAGCTCAATTTTATATCCCCTGTTCAGCTGTATAGTATTCGACAAATTAATCCTGTATCATCCTGGCAGTCATCTGTCCACACACAGATGGCCCTTTTCAGTTCATTCGCAGCACTGCAGGTGGTTAGATGAGTCAGATGTTATTCTAGAAGTCGTAACATTTTCTCTTTAGCACATTTTTCACCCTACTGATCTCTTTAGGTATACAGCATTGAATTTAGACCATCCTGCCAGATTTGAGTCAAAGGGGAGGGCATGAACCAGTTCGATTTGACTCCAACGGTTAATCGCCGTGACGGGAACCGTGTGCTCCGTGGGCACCCATGCGCTGAGGATCCTGAGAGGGGTAGTGGATTTGACCGGGAGGTCTCATGCTCAATGGAGGGGGCATTGGTGGAGCCATGTGACCCATCGGGTGAAACATTGGAGGCCCAAATCCTGATTAAAAAGATAAAAAGAAAGAATCAGGAGGCGTCCACAGCCTTTCCTGCACTACAATCATGAAGCATGGAAAATTAGTCCTGTATGATAATACATAATAAAAAGGATGTTTATGATCCTTTCCATAATAAACATGTACTAAACAATGTGTAGGCAGACATTTAAGTGGGTGCACTCGGATAGTCAGGAAACAATGTATATCTCATTGTTGGCAATGGGATGAAGCATAGTAACTGATGTTTGTGTTCTGTGAGAGACGAGAGCTGCATGTGGGATATTCAACCTGGAGGAGGCGGGTTGATGCCGGGAGGAGGAGGCAGAGTCATGTTCATGACAGCAGGAGAGGTGCTGGGGTCCAGGTTGAAGTAGTTAGCAGGAGCGTCTTCATCTAATGCTGGTGGAGGAGGAAGAGCTGGAATCCAAACAGAGAACGAGTTAAGACGACGTCATAAGAAGGTTCCCAAGACTCATTACCACCATCTGTTTCTTAGTCTTCAAAGAACTGACATTTGGCAACTAAGCACATTTAACTACTGAGAACAAAGTAATGCTGACAGCACATATGATGTCACACCTCTTGCGATTGCAAACTTTGGTCAAAATCAAGGATTACATTGCACTCTTTGCAAAAAGACTTTGCGCATGACCCATATCAGAGCTATTTTTATTTTTAAACTCACCTCCTGGCAGCCCAGGCACAGGATCAAGCCTGGTGCCCATCTCACTGAGGCCATCTTTGCCTTCGTTCCCTCTTGCTGCCTGAGACCTAAAAAGACACCACACTTTATCTAATCTGTGCCACAATTACCACCAACTGATGCTGCCAAAAGGAGCCCAACAGCAACCACATATAAAGTATTAGCTTCTGTTACAGCGTAGTCGTATGCTAGCATGAATTTCAATGTACTTTAAAACACTTTTTTTTTACCTTCCCCATTTAACAGTGAGTCTCCGACCGTTGATGATGAGCTTGTTGAAGGACTTTTCAGCCGCCATTTCTGCTGCCTGCCGTGTGGCAAACTGGATAAAGGCACACTGCTGCCTCTGGACTATGGTAATGGTCCGAATCTCACCAAACTGGTAAAAGAAATTCCTGCAAATAACAACCAAACAGTAGAATTAATGCAATGAAAAGCAACTTCCCAGAATGCACAATGACTGGCCACAAAAATCTCCATTCACCAATGTTACAAATATATATATACGGTACATATTTTTTTTTAAATTACTTGAGATCTCCATCTGTGACATTATCCCCCAACCCTCCTATGTAGAGGGTAGTGATAGTCTTGTCTTCTGGTGGATCCAATCTTGGCATTGCCGAAGCCCGTTTCAGCAATTTGTCTGCCACTGGGTCATTAATACCATAGTAACGGTCCTTTATGTTCTGGTCGGCCAGAGGGTCATCGGGATCTGTGGGTTTTTCGTGTCTGAAAAACAAGAAAATATATAGATGCACTGAGGACAAATATCCGAGTTTTATTTAACCAATTATTTATATTTATATTTATAAAAAACAAAAAACAAACAGAAAAAGCACGCAGATCAGTTTATTAGATGATAGTCACCTGTAGGGACACTCTTCCCCTCTCTTACACTCCCCCTTCACCCAGAAGGAGCAGATGTGTGGTCGGTTTCTCTTATAATACGGTGTGGTCCTGGCTAGTTTCAGCAACATGTCGCTGGAGCTGGGTGCTTTACCAACCTGGCCCACTGGCCGTGTGCCATCAGAGTTAGCCAACTAAAAAGGTAAGGTTCAAACAGACGAGGCATCAAAGTCAAAACAATATTTAGTATTTACTACTCGGATAATTTTGGGACCAGTTTCAGAGGTGCTAACTGCTGCCTTGTGCATGTCACTGTCTAAAGTGCTGCAATTTTATAAGCAGATGGACCAGACAAGCAAAACCCTAACCCAAACATACCTCTCGTTCTATGTTCTGCGTGTAGTACTCCTTGTTCACATCTGACCGTGGAATGTCCTCTTTAATTGCAAGCCCCGTGTCTCTGACCTGGATGGGCAATCCTGACACACAACAAGAAACAAAGCTCATGTTGTGCTTCATTCATCACAGAGAAACATTTTATCTTCATAAAAAAAACCAAGGTGCAGAAGCTCACCGTATTCCAGGTCAAGAAGACATGTCTGACAGACATTTTTTAATTTTACTGCAGGTCTGACAAACCTCTGTCTTCTTGAAACGCATCCTTGACCCAGGACACCACCGGAAAACGGTAAATGGCCGAGCACAGATCTGGTGAGCAAAATATCATGAGTAAATATTTTCCTACGCAGTAGTTTCCAATAGAATATATGCTCTACTTATACAGACCTTACACTCCTTGCCATATTTTTCCTTGGTCTGCAAAACAAAGCATAAGCAGGTCATCTCATGTCTTGACACAAGAAACACAACAAAGTTTATTGTTAAGTTCTCACTTACCATTCGGATGTATGGGTTTTCTCCCAAACATGTCTGGCACAGAATAGGAAAATCCTAAAACACAAATCAAAACAGAGTTTTACATCTGCCTGTCACATCAAAACACCAAGAGAAAAGTCGAATTTGCCATTTAACTAAAGAAGCTGTTTCCATTTAGTGCTAGTATGAACCAAGTCAACCAGCTCTGGCCAATACATGTACTGCAAAGATGCCTTTCTGAGTGAGGGAAGGAGAATAATAAAGAAAACCGAAACAGGCTTTTTTTCGTTGTAAAGGAACTAATTTTGCTTTAATTAATTAGGTAAGAAAGAACAGACTAGAGCTCAATAACACGTTAAACGATTACTCCATATATATATCAAATCGTGACTTGATTTGAAGAATTATGTTGCCTCAACAAAGCTTTACTCATCGATATATCAAGCACGACTTCACAAAATTTTACCCTACATAAAACTCCACTACATAAAAGGTGGTAGAAATGATTTACGTGGCATTTAAAATGCGGTTGTTAGCACGCTAATGCTACAACCTTCGATAGTTCAGCAAAGTAGAAAGTAGCTCAAGGCTAAGGCAAGGTTTGAGATTAGTTTTAGCAAGTCAAATGGCACGATACAATAATGTACATAAAAAGTGCTCAAACTAAATAGTCGCAATTTCCTTAGTAAAACTTATATAAAACGATGCATTAGCACAACCACGCTTCCAAAGCAGTAGCTAGCGGAAAGCTAACTAGTTTACAAGCTAACCAAACTTGGTGTATGGTAAAATTAAACAAATTATAACATTAGGCATATTTCTATATTACAGCTGAGATTAGTGTGTGCCAGTTTCTGCTATCAAATATGAACGATAAGACGTACCGCGTCTTCCCAGTTCTGCCTATTGTAGGTGTTGGATCCTAACGATGTCGCCATTTTGGTAAGTGCAGGCCAATCCTATCCTGCTACTTCAGACACACCGAAGCGCGTTCACGGCTCATGCACACGCGCAGGCCAATGTCGAATTGCATGCCGGGTAGATGTTTTTTTAAATTGACAAAAGTAACAAGTGACTCGATTACCCACAAATTGTGACTTAATTTTTTTTCATGAACTCATAAAATGAAAGGTAGTGATCAAATGACTTTAATTATCATCTTTAATTATCATTTGTCTTTGGTGGATCAAATGTCAAATGATCCGATAGCATCTGATTCTGTATCACCAAACAAGCACTATTATCTGTTTCGGAAGATTCCATTAAAATGCATTTACCTTGTTTGTATTGTGCGAATGGAAAGATAAACACTGGAAGGCCAAGAAGACCTTGGAGGAAGTAACAAAGTAAAAAAACAAAACAGAGAAATTAAACAATAATGCAATCTTAGAATGTTTACAAATGATTTTGTTAAATATACACTGTTCTCAGGTATATTTCTGCAAAACGCAATGTTTGTTAATCAAAAGAAAATATATATTTATAACAATTAGCATATTTTAATGATGATAAAAACAGTCATGGACAAAAGAGGTTAGAGGATCAAATACAGTTTATACAAATACATTTGAAATAGTTTCACTAGTTTGGTTTGTCATTCAAAAGATCATGATCAAGTTAACACAAATATACGTAGTGCTATTGATGTTAAGTTATGTATTATTTATGTAACATTTAAATAGTTCATAATAACATTGTGAACTACTTGTGTCTTTTCAGGACAAATAATTTCCTTAGTAACAAAGATAAAACAAATCAGGAAATTAAAGTAATGCAATAATCCGAATTCAAGTCACTGACATTTTTGTCCATTCATTGTTACTGATTTGCTCCAAATACGTAATAATTTAAATAATCTACACTCAACTAACTGCATGTTTAAAAAGAAAGATGAACTTCTGAGCTTTTGTGTTGTGAAAACGACAAATGACGGAAAAGGGTCCAAAATACTTCTGTGTAGTCAAGGTGACGGGAAATGTCACTGGATTCTGACCTTTCGTTGTTACTATTGTGGGCTGTTACAGACTCTGACTCAAACTCTACTGAAAGGATGTCAGCTCTAAAAGCTTATGATGGATGGCGTTTAAGCCAAGTTATGTCTCTGAATCAACCTTATGTTATACTTACAGACAGGCAAGTGCTTCGGCTGTTCTGCTTAGAACTCTGCCTACATATTTTGTTCATGTCTCACTACTGTAGAATAAACATGAAGTGACAAATTGGCAGGTGATCCAGTGAGACCATTATATGCAAATGTGTAGTAAGTTTCCAGCATGAGAGGAGTGGAGGGGCCTACATTCGGTGGTAAATCTGTTGGGATTAGAAATGGGAAAATACCTGACACACAAATGCCCTGTGCACTTTGTTAGACAGCCACAGTTTAATCAGTTTAAAACAATGTATGAATTTAAATTCAAGCACAGTCACAGCAGAAAGGACCTATTTGTGATCACATCACTGTTTTAGGTCTACGTGTGACATGGTCTTTTTTCAGGCGGGCTTGCTCAGTGTTGTCAATGAGATTGTAAATAAACCAATTGGGTCGTCCACTTACCGTTTATCTATCCACCTGTTCTATTTCTGGTCAGAGCGTTCGTGGTGTGAAACTCCAATTAGTGGCGCAAAGGATATTTGAGATTATGGATGAGCACTAACTCCCTCATGTTTATTTAATGTCAAGGTGTTGAATCAGAGAGAAGGTTGTTTGTTTTTCCACAGAGAAGCTTTTGTTCAGGAGGGCAGAAAATAAAAACTATTGCTTCTTCTTTGTGCTGTTCACATAAAATCCCTTTTTTTCTATCAATCTAAACTTGGAGGGAATAGATTGAATAGAATCTGTGTTCTTCTTTGGTGCAAATTTTTTTATGGTGTTTAGCATGACACCAAATTAAACCTTCTAGCTGTGGCTTTCTTTGCCTTAATACACCATGTGACCCCTGTCTAACTTATCATGTGATGTGGATAAGTCAACCTCCTAAGGAAGACCATATCCTGGATTTAGACAATCTGTAATTAAAGTCACCAATCTCACATAAGTCACCTGGAGGACGTGTTTATTTAGGGTTTACTACGTTCAGGAATTTGTGCTCAAGTCAACATTTGATAGCCTCTCACCTTTTGGTGAATTCTTTCATTGATTATTAGGGTGGACTAAACCCAGGCCTACCATAATTCCAAATTAGGCTATCTGATCCTGATATACTGCATTTAATTTAACAATACTTATTCTCAAAAGATAAATATTACTCATGTTACTACATAATCTATACGGCCATTTCCACACAGTATTGACATTGTTTAATATGGTTTGGTGACTCCACTCTTCCTAAATGAACCTTAAAAAAGAAAATAAACATTCTTTATCACTAGTTTAAAAATCCGTCTGTATCTTTATTGATGACAGATACGTTAGTGAGTGAAAAGATTATATTTATGCATATATATTGGATGACCGTGTCGTTCTTTCATATGCCCGTGTCGGGAGATAAGAATGCGCTGTTCTGGCGCCCCCTGTCGGCAGTTATGGATCACCGCCGGTGCACACAGCTGCAGAGAGAGGGGGGACATTCTCAGATTTCCCGATTTCTCTCAGCCGAGTCCGCTGTGGCGCTTCCACATTACGGCCGACAGTGAGCCGACACGACGACCAGCGTGCCTCAACCCGGCATTCATTCCTGGGAGCCGGCGTCGTCCCAACAGTAGCGAGCGCAGGACGGGGTGAGTACATCAACACAAGAGTAGCCGCGGTCGTTTTCGGTCGGACGAAGGAGAGAAGCGCCGCTCGGTCTCCCAGCCAGGCCGGGCTAGTGAGCGTCGTGTGGCGCAGACGGGGAGTGACGCCAGTGTTTCGGCCTGACTTCTCCACGCCTGGAAAGATAAAGCCCAGGCGCTTCGGCGGAGGCTCGGCGTAGCTTTCGCCTCGTCCGTGTGGCAGCAGAACGGACGGAGGCTGGCGTTAAGCGTCGTGAGCGGATCGGGTCGAAGTTTGTACCGAGGGTAGAGCTGTGCACAGCCGTTCTCTGCTTTAATTCTGGAATTCCTTTATCCAGTCCGATACCGTGATGCAGCCCGACACCAGCGACAAGCAAGTAGGCTAACTTGTTTTTCCAACTTTGTGGCAGCTGCAACGTATCGAGTTTTATTGAACGATCCCCCTTAAAGCTATTTAAAAACCTTTTGTGGCACGTCGGTCCCGAAAGTTACTCTTGTGGTGAAAAGGCCGAGCGTGTTTGTGTGCAAAATTCGAATTTAAGGTCGGCACGCTCGGTCTTCCTGCAGGGCTAACAGCGCTGCACATGACAGAGATGGTTGAAAGAGCACAACGGGGATCTAATGGGCGCTTGAACATTACCCGGGGTTTCCAGATGATTTCATAAAAGATAGATTAGATGTAAACAGTAATGCAGTGAGATGCATCCGACTATTAACGTTGCTACCTGTAGAATCATCTAAAGGGTCATTACACTAGGGTGAAATGCTGTACTGGACTGTTACCTTGCACAAATTAGACTGATAGAACCGTAAATGGTGATTATGTTGAGGGGTGCAGTGTTTATGCAGTGTAATTACTGTTAGTTTTCCCCTCTGTGATCAGTTCAGACACCTCTGTGAGGGTAGGAATTCACAGGCAGTTGCACAGTTTAAAACTGGGGAGTAACCAACGTGAGCTTGTCAGCTTTTACTATTACTGGTATTTCTTTAAATGCGTGGTTGGCTGGTGCATTAAATCGATGATTGATCAGCTCTGATGATCTCACGAGTGCATCTCTTTAGAGGTGCGCCAATCATAATCCCATCCTACAAATTGTGTTATCACATTAGAATGCTATTTGTTGGTGGATTAATTACTCGGGTGGATTTATGATTACCTCTAATGCAGAGCAACATTTAAGGGTATTAGTGAAGGCACAAGGAGTTCTTTGGAATAAAGAAATGGCTTATTTGGGGTATACATTTTGAGTACCGCATGATTTCTGTCCCTATTGCCAGAAGAATACGGTGGTTTTTTTTTAAAACCAAGAACACTTCTGATTGTATAACATTTGTCTCTAGCTATACCTTACAACCTTAATAATCTATAAAATATGACACTTAAGAGATTTAACATGCGCAGGGCACCACACTTGCAAACACAACATGTGTATTTCTGTCTTTCCATTTTAAATCTGTTTGTTGTGAGACCGTGCGAATGCGACACCTCAAACTATTAATTATAATAAACTCTCGACTCCATTCTGTAACAAAAAGGGGCAGCCCAGACCTGCCTAAAATCTGCTGCCTTGGGCTGTGTGCTCCTGCACCTATGTGAGTAAGAGATTACTAAGGGAAAATGACTCGCGCTCTGAATGTTATTTGGCAAAGTCACAAGGACTTTCCCTGCTTTTCGCTGCCGCTGCAGCACAGAGTCTGGAGGCTGACACAATGTCTTTTTGGTGTTGCGTCCTTTTGGATTAGGAAAAATGTCTCAGACTTTAGGCATGTGTTTTTCACGTTTCGCCTGTCTTTGACCAGTCTAGTCGCTGCTGTTGGTCATATTTGCGGAGCCTTGTGTTCTGTTCGCCTGTGCCGTGTGTCTGGTCGTTCTACCCTTCCATCTGACTGCTCCCACAGGCTGCCAAACACGGTGCGATCGAGCATTTTGCTGTTGATGCCGCTGCTGCCATTTGATCGTACTTTAGCATCTTGTCACAGAAATGTGCGAGTGAGAAGCCAACGCCGCGTTACTCAAGGTTGCTAAACCATTGAGGTCACCACAATTTAAAACAAATTTTGGCTCTCTGTCAAAGGATGTGATTACTGACAGTCAATGTGCCATTTTAGATTTGAAGCCTGAATGAAGAACGACGTGTTCTCGGTTGTGCCTTTAACGGCTCCATTGCTGTTTACGTCCTCTTTGAAGAGGCTGTAAGTTTAACATAATAAAGAAAATACCATTTAAGACTACACAAGGTAAGTGTAGTGCCAACAACATGCCAGCTCTTTTATTTTTCCATGTCAGTAGCCCTTGTATCTACACTCAGTGTGTGGGGGGCAGCCCTCTCTTTAGAAGCCAGGCATCTTTCCAAAACTCGAGTCCCTCCAGCCCTCTCTGCTGGATAGAAGCACTGTTTTGTGCCACAGTACTGCTCCCTACGGTTCTTATTCATACACTACCACAACACCCCTGGCACTTTGGCTCTACTGGAATCTAGAAATGAAAGTTTACCCCTAATAGGGGGCTGTTGGGCAGGCAAACCCCTATGTTTTTCTCATTATTTCAAGTGGATTAAAAAGTGGATTAAAAATGCAAAACGCAAAGGGGACAGCATTCGATTGCGACCTGCAAAATCCTGTTTATTTAGAAATTCTGAAATCCTTTTTTCATTATCCATGATGGCTGTGCCATTTTGCTGGCTTATGCTGTGCTGTTGTGAGTGGCAGTCAAGAGCAGGAACAGAGTAAATACATTTGCAATGGTGCAGCATAATCGAGTATTAACAAATGATCCGATAGCATCTGTAATCCTCTGGAAACCCCTTTTTTTTTCTTTTTTTTTTTTGTAATAACACTAGCGTCTATCAGATAGCTGGCAGGCACTAGGGATGGCCACATGTACTGCTGGCTGGATAGGCTAGCTTTGCTGCTGACTACAGTGTGCAGGCAGATCAGATTACTGAACGATTAGCCATGGCCTCCTATCCCCAACCCAGCGAAATGATTTTCCACTGTCATAATTCCCTAGACTGAATTACGCAGGCCAGTGACTCAGAGATACTCAATACTACGGCCCTTTGAGGCATAACTGTTACTTTCTGGAAAGGGGGAATATGTTGAACGGTTGTGCCATTGAGGACAAGACAGGTTTCTAATTTGAATTTCTACTTGAGCTCTGCTGCTTGCAGTCAGTCGTACCCGTGCTTGAGTTGCAGAGAAAGGTCACATTAAATTGAATGTTTCCCCTTTGCTTTGGGCATTGACACAAAGGAAACACTCAACAGCTGGAAAACAGTCCTGTAACTCCAACCTGGCCCTCACATGTTCCTCTATTGTCAGCTCTTACATCCAAAAAAGAAAAAAATCTGTTGGGCGATGAGACAAATTGAGCAGGCCTACAGTGGAATTTTGTTGAATGGAGAAAGGCAGACTATGAAGTGGAAAGAGGAGGAGTGGGAGAGGCTAGCTGTGGAGATAGAACCATGTTTCCAAGGTGTTCTCCACCCTGGGGCTGAAATCCGATACATTCCAGAGGCTCCAATGTCCAGCTGGATAATAGTGACTAGGGTGTAGCATTTCATCAGAAGACACATGATTGGAGTTTTGGCGCTGGGAAAGTTAGAGCTATGTCATCGGCTGGGAGGTAGCTAGCTCAGGTTGCCCTGAGGGGTTGGCAAGTATGCCAGAAGGGCAGGACAGGTTACCGTATGTGAGATTCATCCCACGGCAAAGACAGAGGGTTTTGTAGCTCCTTATTGTCGGAGGACAGGTTGGGGATGGGCACATGTGACACAATTTTCCAGAGCAGAGTAGTTAAACCTACTAATTAATTCCCTCACACAAAAAAACCAAACAACTAATAAGGCCCTTTACCAATTATACTGCGTACATTTTGGCACTTAAGCCGCCCTCCAGCCTCTCTAAACATTTCTTTTTCCTTCATTATTACAGACTATGCACAGTTCCAGAATGAGTTTGAGCTACGCGTCAATAAACACCTCTGATTACATTCCTTTACCTCCCATCTTGCTATAGGATAATGCTGTGTACTCTAGCTTCATAAGGTCTTATTTGACTCTAAGTTACTTACATAAGTACTTTGGTTTGTGGCCAGTAGATCCATATGTTAAATGCTTTTGCATTCAGCACCTCATGGAAAAGTATGACATTGGTTGTATTTGCAGTGTGGCTGCGTTGTGTAAAATTCCTGTTTGATTGAAGCATTGCATATTCTTAAAGGGCCTGTGGAAACCACTTATGACCAGAGAACCAACTGTAAGCACTGTGTTTCCTGTTTAGCTGCTCCCTGTTTTGCTTAGTATCCCCCATGTTGGTGGGAAATTTGTGACACTGTCGTAAGTGATTTCACACATTCACCTGGGTTGAGATTAACACCTGTGAGGGTGCCATTCCAGCAAATCAATCTGCAGGCTTAATGTAATTTTCAGTGTAATTTTCAGCCACATGTGACGTGTGAAAAGCATATATGTCACTCTTGAGTTATAGGATGGGTTGTTTAGACAGCAGAGCCAGAAAAAACCCTGTTTTATTTAGTGGTTAAAAAAGGCTGAGATGGGTGTTAATGGACTTCACCTCTGTGATTTTAGCAGACCCTTAGGGTACTGTGTGATCATACACTTTGTTATTAATGCCGGTTTCAGCAATGGAGAGATGCAGTAATGGGAAAACACTACGCACTCTGGGATATTTTAACCCTGCCCTCTTGTCTAAGTGGTATTGGTAATCAGATGCCATTCAAAGACGGGCAGGGAGGGATCATTACTATTGAGAAAGTTGCTCTGTGACTGAGGTACTGGAGCAAAGCCATTCCGCTAATGCTTGTGCAAATTAGTAAGTCTGCATAAATGTTAAACATTAGCATTGCATTGCATGACCTTTGCCTTGTTTCAGCTCCGTGTTGTGAATGTGGAGGGCAGACGGGCATGTTTACCCAGTTGTCTGTGGGCAACAGCAGGGGCTGACTGCACCACAGGTGCTACATGCATTCTCACTGACTGATGAAATGGGTGTGTGGTCACTCACATGCATGTGGCATGTTGCATACTATGTTGATATGTGTACATTTCTGTTAAAAGAGAACAGATTTATTTTTGAACCAAACTCTTTTGACACTATCAAAAAGACCCTCTAAAAACCAAGTATCACAGCTTGTGACCTATGAAATAACAGATGAACAAACTGGAAAAAAAACTCAGCTGATCTGCACCGCTTGTCATAAGAGCTATTAAGGATTATAGCCATGACCAGATGCCATCAGAATGACCATGTCCACTATTTTCAAGGTAGGATTTTGTTTGCCCTGCTGTCACACATATGGAATGGTATTGAAGAAAATAAATGAGCAAATTCCTCTCCACAAGGTCACACATGCAGCGCTTCAAGTTCCATTTGTGATATTATGATTGAAAGGATGTTCTCCAGTAGAAGAAGCCTATCGTAGTTCAAGAGCTGGCCACACAGCCCAACCATAGCAAGTCATCTGGTGTTCGCTTGGCTCCCATCTGTGAGTACATTTGGCCTTAGTGCAAACAAAGCATTTTGGCATGTGAAGGGCCTCTACTACATCTAAACAAATCAGCTCTGCTTTCTAGCCTCATCTTTGGGTGGAAACTCTGAGTGCACTGCAAGGGCAATGGGTCACTGTCATTTTGTTTCATTAAACTGTTTGGAGACATTTCAAATCTCCCGTAGCAAAGTAGCCACGACTGATGGCACACCTTCCTCTCTGTTTTGAACCAGTGAGGCAGGAATGTGTCGTGGTCTTAGTTTTGCCGCTGGCAGCTTGCAGCGAGGGAGTAATGTGCTGCCCATCCTGCTGCCTCTCCTCCATCCTGGGTGTCAGCGAAACTGTGGATGTGCGTGTCCATGTGCAGAGCAGGTGGTGGCGGCACCAGAAACGTATCCAGATGTGGCCGGGGGACCCGGAAGGTACTTCGGTGGGGAGTACAAATGATTGGAAAATGAATGATCTGCTTTCTCTCAGGTTTTTTGGCCACCTTTTATCCGCAGAGCGCAGCTTTGACCAGGGTCCGTTGTCAGGCGATGTAACAGCTGGCTGCTCTCTGTAAAACTAGCTACAGCCACAAGCATTTGGTTCTCCCAGAAAGGCTGCCTGGGAGGCTGTTTATGTTTGCAGGCTCACACACACCCCACTATAGCTCCTTTAGTTTAGCTTCTCTACCCAAACAACACCCAGCCCCTTCTGTCAAGTGTTAAGTGGCCGGAAATGTTTGGTGAATGGACACAGGTGTCTGGGCCAGGGAGAGTGTGTGCCTGGCCAGTGGTCTGTGTTTGTTTTCTCTGTAATGGCCTCCGACTCTCTGTTGCAACTCAACCAGAGCTCATTGGCTTTCAATGGGGCAGAGTGGAGGCCCACCCCTCTATTTTACTTGTAGTACTGGACTGAAGAGTGAATGAAGTTGACGATCTGATAATGAAATTTAAGGCTTCCTTTCATGGTGAGCAGCCATCATGCTTATTTCTATGCTCAGCCTTCTTTTATGTTTTTGCCCTTATCCCTCTGTCGCCTCTGATCTTGCCCAGCAAAGTAGTTGTTTGAAGTTGCCAAGACCCTGGCTTTACTGTTGAGTCCTCGGAGCGCTTATGTGACAGGTAGAGAGGAGCTGGAGGGGAGTAATGTGACTCCCACATTGTCCACAGCCACTCCAGTCTTCATCCTTTGCACCATCTTCTCTCCCTTCAGTCTCTGCGGTGATGTCACTCCCTTTTGTAGAGTAACAGCCTGAAGGTGCGCTCTGGGCTCTGTGGAACACACATGCTGCCGCCACACTCTCTCCTCTGTCTCCCACAGGAGCCCAGTGGCGTTAGCTAATGGGTTGTTAGTGCTATTACCGGCTTCACATCTGGACGTACCTTCAGCAGTGGCTGCTATCAATGCCCTGATCTGAATGTTTGAGTAACCCTGTGGCCTGTCCAGATGGCCAAGCCTCTGAGCTGGTTTATGATAACCACGCAATTAATATCTGCCCTATAAAACGCTCACACGGCCACCTGCCCCCACCCTTCCACCCCACCCAATCTCTGTTCTCATTTCTCCCAGCCATTGTCTGCACTTTTGTCACGGAAACCTTCTCCTGAGTGTACTGTTTTATTTCTTTACCCCACTCATCCTTTTAAATACCAAAATCCATTTTGTTTGCCTCGGGGTAGAAAGTGTGATAGCTGGAGAAGGTGTTGCAAATTAAATTTGCTCCCCTTGGACATGGGCATGATGGAACAGTAGGAGGAGATCCACAGCAAAGAAATCTGTAGGAAAAGCCAATTTCCTATGCATTACCATCTCTTTCCTCAGGGGCTATAGCGGAGGAACACCAACACCTATTGCTTTATTTTTCTTGCTTTTGCCCCCTCTGCTGCTGTTTCCATGCAGCATAAGTCAAGGTCTTACTGCTGCTCCTACCCCTGCTGCCAAAATCTGACCCAGTTTATTAGTTTGGCTCTAGTGAATCATTAATCAAGGTTATCTAACTGTTCTTGTAATGATTCTGCCTTCATGTGGTGTCACTGCCTCTCTGTGTTTAGACATGATGAAGCTGTGTGCTCATGCTTCCTGTTCTGTACATTTTGTACTCGGTATCATAACCCTCTTTGGGAAAATGTATTGTCCCTCAAACCAGACTATATGTTTAATAGGTGTGCCATGCTCAGTAATATGTCATTGTGACAGAGCACAATTTGAGGACTAAGTGTACTGAATGCAAATTAATCTTGTGGGGTGGCAGTGGATGAATAGAGTGTGGGTTTGGAGAAAGGAGGGACGTAAAAGGAGGGACAGAAGGAAGGCTAATGGTGGCAACAGAGCAGGCAGAGAGAGAAAAGAGCATGTGAGGAGGAGGAGGAGGAGGGGTGAAGGTGGTGGTGGTGGTGGGTGGTGGGATGTAGTCATCGCCAGGCCCATTCATCATGCAATGCCTGCTGGGATGCACTGGGGTCAGTCCTACACAACACAATTACAGCCTGTTCTGGGGTGTTGTTCTGGGCTCCGCTATGTTCCGACTACGTTCTGATGTCTTTTGTTACATTTACTCTGTTCTAGCTCTGTTGTATTACCCTTTTGTGTGCTTTTTTTCCCCTGTTCTGTCCGTTTGTGGCACATCTCCATTTCGTTATTTTTGAACGGGCTGCCGACGCTATCGCTGTGTGATCTGCCGCAGCTCTTGGAGCAAAACATCTCAATTAGTGGAACATTTGCGCTGTCTTGATTGTTGCGTTGAGACCTAAAATGTCTCCTTTGTCTTTTGCAGTGAGTCTATTTTTCCATCTGCTCGCAACAGTGTTGTACCAACAACCCTCGTTTCATCCACATCAGAATTGCAGCCACTAGCTTGATCCTTGTGACTGACAGGCTTTCCTAGCTTGGGGTTGTGAGATACTAGTCATCATCTTGTTTACCCTGCCTGTCTGACAGCCCTCTATGGGCCAACGGATGTTTCCAGAAAGCTGTAAATATCTGCGAAGTGATCTAATGTCAGCTGACAGCATATCTGATCATAAGGATATCTCTTGGCTTCCCCTCCCTGTCTCAGAATCAGAATCAGAATCAGAAGAAGGTTTATTGCCATTGTTCATGTGATACACAGTATTACACAAACTAGGAATTTGTCATGGTGTGCCGCTGCGACATTCAACATAACACTAGACATCAACACCACACTAGAATAAGATAAATAAAATAAAATAAGACTTATATACAGTATATACATAAATAGTGAGTGGTATTCATGTGAAATATACTCTTCTTTTTTTTCCTCAGTCTGTAAATATTTGAGGCTCCCAAAAAGCCAAAACAAAATGGCATTCAAGGATGCAGCAACTTTGACATTTTAGGGCTGGTCTAAATATTTTTTCAACCACACAGTAATGGTGCTTTTTCCTAAACTTTGCTGAATAACAGTGTCACGGAGTGAGCCGTGCCACTTCCGCACACACTTCATACGCACACACTTCATACGCACACACAAACATTTCATTTCCATTCTGTTCTGTCTGGGGTTACTCGGTTTAAGCATTTCATACACACCACTTTTTACCATAGCTCACCAGCAGGACATACTTCCTCGTTTGGGGAAACCGAAGGACTGGTCCATGATTGTATATATGGAGGGGTTTCGCGGGGTGCTACGGCACAATCTATTTTAGCGGGGGTGTTTTATTGGGGTAAATTGAACATGTATTTTACTGTGCACTGGGTGGTTGTTGGTGGTGGAAATTTGTTTTGGAAGTTTTACGCATATTTTGTATTTTCTTTTCGGTTGTAATTTTGAGTTTGTAAATGTATTAGTGAGCATAATAATTTTGATAATTGGTTTCACCTGTGGGAGGGGCTACAGGTATAAAAGCCCTGTAGTAGGCCCAAGACAGGGCTTCGTGTTGGTTGTTGAGTTGGTTGGTCATTGTTTTGGAAGAAAAAGAAAATTGTTGGAAAAAAGTTAAAGTGGTGGGGTGTAAGAGTGTGCAGGGTCTGTATGTATTGTATGGATTTAGCCTGGCATCTTCTGACGCCGCTTTATTTTTGGTAAATTAAAATACATTTTTGGAGGAAAGAATCTCCCATCTCCCCCTGTCTCCTCCACCGCCGTTCATCCTTGCGACAAACAGTATATAAGCTCAACTGTACACTTACTGCCTTTTATTTTTAAATGAAAAATTTTGATAGTTAAAAGCACAATGTGACTTCATGTCCCATTTTCCCAATGATGATGTGAAAATCGTATATGCATGGCAGGTTGTACATATAATAATTTTGACTAAATAGGTAAAACAGCAACTATGTTAAGGTTACTTCAATATTGGCACAATATTTTCATACTAGCACAGAATAACACCATAACATGATGTGTACAACAGTTTAAGAAGTGTTACTAATTTAAAGAAGGACCTGTCACGTCACTTTCAGCAAACAACAAAATTACATGTTAATAGCAGTCATTTGGTTAATGGATAATCTCCCCCTGTGTTTGTATAACTTCTTTTTTCCTCTTCAAGTTAGTTGCAAATGTCTATCTGCTGCTTAAAATCTCCCACTTTTGATTTAAATATAATAAAATCACGCAGGCCTGGCACATTCTGTATATTTACATACACAGTGAAGTTGGTGCAATGGTTATGGAAGGACTATGCCTCTTAATCAGTACACTCCTCTTGTGCAAATACGAGCGCAGATTTCTTTTGACCACAGCACGCTTGCTCACTTCAGCTGTTGGATATTTTTAAAATCAATTAGGCCCCAGACCAAGTCAAACCAAGTTAGCCAAAATACTAGTGTGATGTGTCTTTATGCTGTTTCTGGTCACGTTTAATAGCTCTAAAAGGTGTAATCTTACAGTAGCAATCACAAAATTGTTTCCTTTTCCATATTTGCACCAGTTTCAGTTCTGTTCAGCAGTCATATAGGTGGCTGTCTTTGTTTAACTGATTGTTCTGCACCACCAAACTATCCATTTAAACAGAAGTCTATTCATGACTGTTATTTACCCTGATTTGTGTTCCAAACACTAATGCTCAAAACCTAATCAATCTTGTGAAATCAGTGTCGGTCTTTGCACATACGGAATTTAATCATTTACAATCTTGGCACGTTTCTTTGTAAGTCTCTCTCATCTGTAACAATTAGGTTGGTGCTCATTGGTGTAAAATGGGATCACAATTTAGGTTTTAATGTCCTTAAAGCCTGGAATATTTTACTCTGTATAATATAATACAATAGAGGGACACGTTTTCTTGAATACAAATTGGTTACCATGCAATCAGAAGTAGTTACACTTAAGACAATAGTTAGCTTTTATATTTCCTAATTTCAGATGATATCATTATATGAGAAAAGACTTTGTTTTGGATTGTGGTTTCTTTATTTTGTTGACGGTATGTCTGAAACATTTCCACAGAAAATATGCACATACACAAAGTCCAAGAAGTTTTCTTAGTTGCTGAGGATGGGTGGTGGCTGGGCTGGGAGAAACTCAATAGGAAGCTCCAAGATTGACTAAAAGAATGACATCCTTGTGCCAGAAAATGCAGCAGTTTAAAGAACAGAGCATCTGGAAACAATTTAAAACAATGGATTGTCTGCAACAGGCTCTGTGTCATACTATATGGTCGAATCTCTTGGTTGCTGGCCCTCTGAGTAATCATGACAAGAATTTTGCAGAGATTGTTGATATTTCAAATATTAATACTGCAGTGTTATTAAAAAGGCATTCAGTGTAGTGGATCCCCAGGATTCTCGGCTGCTTGTATACAAGTTTTAACTCTCACCCTCTACTTACTTCTGAGGGCCAAATAAACGTTGTCGCCACTGTACAGACCCTGCATTACCTGGAAGGCATCTGTTCTGTTGTTTAGGGCCCCGGGACAACTGTTAAACCTGATAATGCATTATTACTCCCATCATTAGCTTGGGTTGCACAGAACATTTTGCAACAGTTTTATTCCCCCTTCTCCTCCTGTGGCTGTGTTTATGTTTATTTTCCTGATTCTTACCTAAAGCATTAATGAATACCACTGTCATCAGCAGAGACAGATGGCGGTACCCATCAGGTGGGCCCCAACGTGGACCATGTTGTCCAATGCTAAGCTTACCTCGTGGTGGAGGAAGCCGATTCCTGTCACCTGTGGGATAAAGTGTCCGGTGGAAACTTGTGTCCTCTGAGCTATGTGAGGCACAGACAGACCTTGTGTTGGCTCAGCTGTTGTGCTTCATGCCAACTGGGAAGGCTCGGCATGTCTGTCTCTGTTATTGTTGGTTTTCTTGTTGTACAGTTGGTCAGAACATTCTATGTTAGCTGTGAGGTTTTTGTACCTCACAGCTAACATAGAATGTTTTGTGAAATGCGAACCGACTCTCACAGTTGTATTTTTAATGTAATTTAAATAAAAATACTTATTTGTACTGTAACTGTCATTTTTTAAGCTCATGCATTGGCACTTTTCTCTGTGTCATTTGGAAGAAAAAACACGTGCTTTCTAAACAGTATATTTAACCTCGTGTCTGACATTGGTTGGTGGTTATGGTTTTGTTGGAAGTGGTGAGGTCAGCCCACGTGTACAGTTTGTGGGAGGGCAGCTTTTGTCCTCATTTTCTCTTTCTCCATACTTCTTTTCTGTCCCAGTGCACACCGGCATGTACTCCTGTGCTAGTAGGTGGTATTACACATTCCATCAGTAAGCCAAATATGAAAGAACAGAGATACATCGTTATTATTTTTAT
This sequence comes from Takifugu rubripes, assembly GCF_901000725.2. Taxonomy (NCBI): domain Eukaryota; kingdom Metazoa; phylum Chordata; class Actinopteri; order Tetraodontiformes; family Tetraodontidae; genus Takifugu; species Takifugu rubripes. The sequence goes on along the minus strand of NC_042298.1, from coordinate 6,391,912 downwards.
GCATTTAGTGCCATTTCTACTAAAGGTAAAATGGACTGGACCGAAAACTGGACCAGACACTCCATATTCTATGACCATACCAGCGCAAACAAACCTGACCTTATTAAAGCAGTTTAGTATTTTTAAAGGTCTCTATTTGTCGTGACCTTCAACCCAATTTGTGTGTAAACATCTGTACCGTAAAAAAGAGATTAAAAAATTCCGTGTCACATTTGTGTCTTTGTTGGACAGTATTTCTTCCATTTTTCACCTTTTTCACTTTTTCCTATAGATAAACACAAAGCTGCAAGTGAACACACCATTTCCAGCTGCTGAACTCTCAATGGTCACCAAAGCCTCATCATGATGTGGAGGTTCAGGCTAAGCACATCTCTGTGACAATGGTGTAATATTTAAGAAAAACCAAAACAAAAACCTCTGTACATCTACCAAACCTGAATCAGGAACCTCTCATTTCCTCGGAGCTCACTTATGCTACGTGCTGGCTGTGCTCTGGCACATTCGTGTCTGATCACAAGATGAAACCAGTAGATCGGTTTCCATCTCACTTTCAAATGTGGAACTCCGTGCGTCTCTTCTGAGGAGAGAATGTACCCTTTGGTCTTGCTCACCTGCTCAGTTGCTTTAACAGTGACTTCATCCTGACATACTGGAATCCAGCCTTCTTTCTGTTCTTATTTTTACTCTCATCTGCTCCCTGTAATTAGATGAGGGTGATTTCAATAAAGTTACTGTCGTCTTCACTCCATTAGTTATATTAACACCCGCATCTCTGCCCTGGAGTCGTCTATCCATCCTCCTCCTTTCACCAGAGGGGGCAATCCTCCTCTTTTCATGAATCTATGTAACCTAGTTACTGAGGCCCGGCAGGGGAGGCCAATCAATTAATGAACAAAGGAGTCGGCTCACTGAGCAGCAGCATGAGTCGGGAACCATAAACATGGCGCTCCCAAAAACATGGTCTCTGTCAGTCCAGCTGATGTATGTTGTTTGGCCTCATTTATATGCTTCTGTATGTGTGTACGCAGGCACAAGTGTTCATGTCGGCAACAGCCAATAGATATCAGTGCAATCTGTTTGACCACTTAACCAGCTGGTGTTCAGGTGCCTGTTTTAATGGTAGATGGATGGAACCTTGATGTAGACATGGAGCTAACAAGAAAGATGTTTGGTCAAAGTCGGATAATTCAGTGATCCTGTTTTGGCTCCTACGGCAGCAGGTAGATCTAGACCAACAGCCCTGCTCTTTTGCCCACCTGTGCTCTGACAATCTTTCATCACTTTTTCATCCTTACTTTTTCTCAATACCCCTTTTATCCTTTCCCCCCAATCCCCCCTCCCTGTCCGAGCCCTTTCTTTCTTCTTTTTCCCCCCACTCCCGCTGCTTGGTTTCTGTCATCTCTCTTTCTTAATCCGACTATTTGTCCCTAGCTTTTCCCTCCCTGGAGTTTACAACGCTTGTCTCTCTCTGTAAAATCAGGGCGCAGACTGTTGTAACAAGCTGTTGAATAATGTAAGCACAGGGCTATAGGCTAGAGTTTCAGTTAACCCTTTGATCCCGGATCATACAGCGGGTGACAGCTCAACAGCGCACTGGCCTGAAGGTCTATTTTTTTATTCTTCCAGCTTGTACCTTACAGCTGAAATTTGCTCGTCCAGTTTCATTGTCCCCGTCTTTGTAACCAGGAACACAGTGAGCATCCCCTTGCTTTGTTATTGCAACATTGATGTATAATTAAAGGGTTTGTAAATGCAGTCTTGAATAATTGATGTTAGAGAAAAGATGTCATGGCATCCTGAACCTTATCGTCCTTCATATTTCTTCATAGTGCTGATAAAAGTTTAACAAGTGTGCTGCCTTTTGGGTCACTCCATTTATTCTGTGCTTCCCTCCTGATTGAAACACCATTGTCGTTTCATCTGCCGTTGTTTTCGTTATGAGTTAAAGAAAGAAAAGGTCAAATGCTACATTAAATCTCAAATTTATGTGTGCTACCAATTTGTAGCCATTAACGGACCAAGTTACCTGTTTCCAATCATTTCAAAAAGCAGAGCCAGCACATCAGGTCCCATTTACCTGTTATAATCAATACAGATTCCACTCTCCTTAAGTGCTTCTAGATAACTTTAGACTTTAATATCCTGAAGCAAGGATTTATTGATCTTGGAAGGACTGATTGGAAGTTAACCCTCAGGAGGTGAAGGTTGCCTGTGTGATTGCGGTTGTTTTGGCAAGAGTGGAAGGATCGGATCCCCATGACTGGATCAGCTTACCACTTCCTACCCCCACACACCTGTTATAACCCACGGGTGGCCGCCAAATCTGCGTGGCAGTGTCTATGTTTTTGGCAAATTGGAAAGAAGTATTTGTGTGCTCTGAAGAGCAAAATGGTGGAGCAGTATTGGAAAAGAACAATGTGCGATTCTGGGGTTTTATGGTGGCAATTTTTGGCAGAACCACTGGCAGTTGGTGTCAGAGGCAGGCTTGAAATTTACATGGCCAGCATGCTTCATGGCTGTCTGCTTCTGGTCCAGATGCAGGCAGCACTTCATAAATGTGCACACATGCATGTACGCACCATTAAACTGTCAGTGTGTGTGTGTGTGTGTGTGTGTGCGTGTGTGGGGGTTGCCTATATGCTGCGGTTCAATGGCATTTAATCCATAAGGCTGACAGGCTTTCCTTGAACTGACAGGGGAAAGCATTGCACATGCTTTTCTGCACCCTGTCGGTCTGCTTCCCTCTGTGAAGAAATAATGAATTTTTGTTTTGATTTCAAAGTGTTGTGTTCCAGGACAGCAATAGTGCACGTATCCCTGCAGAGGCCTGACCCCAGCTACCCTCTTCACTAAACTCATATTTTGTGTCTGTGTGTGCACGTGCGCGTGTTGTCACGGTTGGACACACAGCAGTAGAAGTAGCCGTGAAGAGGGGAAATGGGAAGGGGCAGAGCTCTAGAGAGAGTCCAGATAGACCTGTCAGGTCTGTAACACCCCCACATGCTTCAACCTCTGATTCAGTGCTCCAGCTGTGGAAAGCAGCTCAGCTGAGTACAGGTAAAGTGCAAGAGAAAAGAGTCTTAGCAAGCAGTAGAATTGAAATTGAAGCTGTGTTGTGAGTGGTGCTGTGTTTATTTGGGGAACCATTGACCATCTTGAGCCCAAGAAAATTGGATCATCAAATTTGTTAGATTTACATTTGAACTGCAAAGCTGCAAAGGCTCCGCCTGGTTTCCTGAGTGACACATTTGAACGAATTGTTTGAACGAACATTTCAAGATCTTTGTTAGTCCTGCTGCAAAAGGAGCGACACCCAAACTATCAAGGTCATTTCATTAAACCACATACAGGATTTAGTATGATTGTTTAAAATTAACTCTTTTGAAGCTATAAACCTAGGTCACAGCGCAAATTCTCTCACATCTTCAGAGCAAATGTTATCTTTAATGCTATGCATGTTATTTTTAGCTAGAATTTTTTCTTCAAAAATGGGCCATAAACCAGCTGCTAGTGATTTCCCCTGGTAACATTTGTTGACTGCAGTATTACCTCTCAATTGTAAAACTGTGTAAATGCTTCACTTTTTAACTTTATTGGTTTTTATTTGACGCTTGAACAGCCTTCAGTGTGTCGAATGTTTTTATGCATCGTATTGCTATAATGACATGGCTATAATAGCTTCAGCTCTGACACAGTTGCAAATCTGGATTAGATATTGATGGCAGTGTGCCTGATCAATAGGGCTGATGGTTTTAAATATTTTAGTACAGTTATCACTTAGCCTGAGTGGGCTCTCATTTTTAAAGTGGCAATTACGCTGAGAGAGAAATGGAAATTCTTGAGCTTAAGAAACACTTCCATTTACAATTATACATGCAATCGTTGTTGTGCTAAGTGAATCGCACAGTCGGCAGAAGTTTCTTTCATGCATTTTATGGCCAAAATTACAACGATGGGCACATGTGGCAACTGCGTGGTGTTTAGGTTTATACTGTGCTGCCCTCTGAATCTCAACGTCTGTCTATTTATCTGCTGCTCTTGGTTTGTGCTGGGAGGGAGCAGGTGATTAGTAGTGCATTTTCATGCAGGAGGAAAAATCCTATCCGTTTGATCTGGTAGGGAAAAATATGGGCAGCACAACAGAATCACATCTCTTGTGTCAGCTTTTCTTCCGTGCCGTGATATTCCCATGGGAACACATTTCTGCCATGCAAATCACACTTGGATCAGTGCGGGCTGTTTCTTATCTGGACATGAAAGATGGGAAGATGGAAGAAAGAGGTGTAAAATGGGGAAGAGCGATAAAGCTCCCTGAGGAATTGTGATGCCTGAAATTCACCGAGCACCCTCTCGAACAGAGGTGACCGTCAATTCATGATCGCGTATCGTGCTTGTCCTTATTGCATTTAAAGACTACTCCACTGCTCAGCTGTTTATCCTCAGTCAGCCATATTGTTTATGCATCTGCGCATATCTGCTGCCTGCTCATTTATGGTCCGGACAAAACCTCTACAAGTGTAGAAGTCGTGCTATTTCGCTTTAGTCACAGGTTCTCTGAAGCTGGGTGTAGATTTTTTCGGCTGAGTTAATCGGCAGGATGAATTCACACTGACGAGTCTTCTGCCCTCTTGTACTCCCACTTTACTCTCCACAAACACTGCCACGTCCACCACCAAGTGATGTCCATTGTTTCAGTAAGTAGACGCTTTAAGAATTCTGTTCCAATTGAGACATTGTGATGGCCATTGTGCCTACCCCCACCGTCCTTCAGCAGTGTCCTGAAGTGGCAGTGGGTAAACAATGGGAACAAACAGTCACTCCCACCATCATTGATTCCCCCCCACCCACCCACCATCTAACCAGCATTGCCACATTGATTCCCCCTACACTCAATTTATAACAAAAAAAAACCCCACCCCACCTTTTTCAGCCAGAACTGACAAAAATGATAAATGGCCAAGCCCTTTCTCCATCTGCCGCCTCTCCGTGCTGCACGGTGGCTGTCTGAGGCACTACAGGCTCTTTCCTCGCTGCAAATGCTGTAGAACAACTCCTTTTTCCTTTGAAATGGGGAGGGAGGAGGGTTCTATAATTGGCTCACATAATCATGCCACTGGTTTAATTTTCATCCTGCACGTTATCTGGATATGCAAAGAGTCAGAGTATCAGAAAAGACAAGTGAAGGGAATTATGATGCATCTCGGCGACACACTCCACGGCGTCTCCTGCAGCCGCTCACTGAAATTCTGCAGTGTCATTAAACAAGCGCAAAAATAGCAGGTCAATTATTTCTTGCTCTGCTTTGTTTAATCAGGCCGATCTCTCGTTATGTGTCTGATTGATCGGTCCACTCTGACCTCACATGGATTATAATTAATTCAGACACGACACCTTGAGGCTGTTGTCATTTGTTGTTGTTAATGTGTTGAATGTACAGCACTTCTTGGAATTATTTTACTGGCTAGATCATTTTCAGTGGCTTCGTAAGCATCTAATTTCATGACCAATGGTTTTGATTCTTTTATTGTACCGATACTGTGTCCCTATGCTTGTAAATGGGACATGGGGTGTCTATAAATAGATATAGTGGGCCTCTGCTGGAAATCAGCTGTGTAGAGAGGGTGTACATGTATGTGGCTGTTTTTATGTTATGGAGGAAGTAATCAAGGCTATTCGTAAAGGGTGTTTTTTCTACCCAAGGTAACTCTACCATTGAGGAAAGTCTCCATTTCATATCTTGGTTCCATCGTTCCCTAATGGCCAATACCCACGGCGTATCTTCCCACCACAGCTTCCCCACTGCTTTCCACAGAGGACTAATCCATTTCTTCTTGCTTTTTGATCCCAGACGCACTCGATTCCAGATGAGGAAGAAGATGGAGAGTTTTGGGAAAATAGTTTTAATATGAAAAGGCTTTTAGTGCACCACATATTGTGCGCATAATTTAATCCGCAGTGTTCTTAGTCTTGATAATCCCCACATCAAATGTGCATGTAATCGGGCCATTACACCTGTGTATTTAAGTTTATCATCACAGAAAATGCTGTTTATTTTATGTCTGAGACTGCTTGGTCCTGATATTAAATTCATTTTAGCTGTCCAAAGTCTTCTAACTTCATTCATAATTGCTTTTATTTTAAATTCATTGTCCTAAGTGGGTTTAGTCTAAGATGCTTTCTTCTATTACTGTGTCAAGGAATACCATTTAAACCATTTCAATTATGAAAGCAATGGGAGAGATGTCTTCAAACAGGGCCGTGAGATGCAATTTCTGGGAAATGGAGGCATTTTTCTTCTGTGAAATTGCCTCAGTCTTGGGGCAGGAAATTGAGTTGCTGAAAAATCATGTGATAATTCGCTCACATGGTTTCTTTGGAGAAACAGCCGGAAAGTCACTTTCTAGAGAATTAGAGGGTAAAACTACGTTTCCCTTCGGAGTCTGCTGTCCTTCACGCAGTGGCATGAAATAAATTGATGAGACAGAGGGAGAGGGAAGTGTCAGTGTAAATGTTTGCAGTAAAAATGAAGCTGTCTGTTTGTGCATTCAGATTGGCTAAAGGGTGGAAGGCAGGAGCTGAAGCAAGGCTGTGGCACCACACTCTATTTCACGGCATGAGCTTTAAATCTCCATTCAACTGTGTTCAAGTTTCAAATTGATTGATTCAGTATTGATGAATGCATAGTGTGTGTTTATCTGGAGCTTTTAACTGTAACCTCTTTGGCAAAGTGAGTCATTCCTTCTCTTATGTATTGTTGGTTGCTTTAGATGTAGTATTTCAAAGGAAATGAAAGAATTCTGGCTTTTTGAAGTTTAATCTCTTGCCAAAAAAGGCTTGGAGGCTGAATGCAAATGAGGAAAATCACGCCTTTGGTTTGCTTCATATAGCATGTGGAAAAAATTCCAACACAGCTGTTCAGTTTTTTTAAATCCTCCAGAGCTATACTAAAAAAACATCTACATTTACAGCATATTCACCATCGGGTGACACCGCTGATGGTGTCAATGTACAGTTTTTTTCTTTTACCTCCGTCACTGTGATGTCCAGTCTTTCTTTGCTTTATTACCATGTTTTTTACTCCCTTTAAGGCTTGTCCCATAGTAACAATGCTGGCATAAGAGTACCTGGTCTGTTACCATTTGCAGCATTGAGATTAACGGGATTACTGATTATGGATTAGAGCAGAATCTCTGCTGCCCATTTAACCTTGAGCCACAGACATTTACGATTCAGGCCTGGCTCGTTTTTGTGTATTGGCCCACTGCACAAATGCACAAAACTCGGTAATATGTGCTCCATGATGTGATCGTTGTCGGATTCAGATCCTCTAATGAGTCTCTTGGGTTTATCTCTGCTGTAAATGTTTTGATGTGCATGTGCCAATGTGGCTCAAGGGAAGCCTGACTCGACAAGAAGAGCCATTTTTTGAGTGTCCAACAGCAGGCGTTTCTTTGAGATATGTGGTGATTGAAGCATTTTCATTACTGCCACGATAAAGGAGGCTTCCTTTGCCGTCTTTTTATGTTTACACAGAAGACGGCAAGTTGTTTCAATGCCACCTGACAATTCAGATTGTAAACAATCATCTCATAATGAAAAAGAGGCATAAGGAGGATTTTTACACACACAACAAGCACAATACTGGAACAACATTACAATGAGAATCATTTATCAGTGCTGTTACACGAGGGTTGAGCTCAACCTTTACTTTGAATCTAACTGGTTATGAAACCCTAAAGTAATTTGTACATATTTTTGCCCATTATTTTATTTAATTGGCTGCTATCTTCCACTATCTGTTTTTAATCTTAAATGTGGGTCAGTCTTAACTTAATGTTGATGGGTCGGAAGTGGAAACTCTCTCTTAAACTTTTGTGAGGCTTGGAAACTTTCTTTGAGTGCCGATGTGAGAAGCTTTCTTGGGATTGAACAATACTTCGTAATATTTTAATTCTTATTTGTTATTTGGAATAGCGGGATGAGAAGGGGATTCCACTTGCAGGCAGCCCTCCGGCCAGACTTAACTCACAGCTTTAGCACCACTTAGCCATGTTGCTGAATTGCTGTTCTTACAGAGCACATATGTAAACATGGAAGGGGAGGCATGAATGCAGTATGTTTATTTACTCTGTACAGGCAGCAGCTGGCATCATTTCCTCTCAATAGTCAGTGGACGAAACGGTTGGTAAGCAACACACAAGAAGCATGTTGGAACAGTGATGGTGAGCTAAGGCAACAGCTCAAAATGGCATCAGTCTTGCTTAAACACCCACCATATTCTTTCTTATGGTCTGGTTTGTCACTGGCCTCTATTCATTTGCATTTTATGTCCTCAATCCCCTCGCTAGAAAACAGGACCATTCAGTTGGGATCATTTCTATTTGGATTTTATATCAGAACTACTGGAGTCAATTTGCAAGTATTGTAATGGCTCTGTTTGCCACCTTTGGGACCCCGCATGCCTTCATTTACCCTTCAACAACATCAGGATAAGATGGAGGGAGGCAGTGGAAGGAACATGACGTTTGAAGCTGCATACGGCCAACTTGGGCGTTATTTATTCAGAGAGTTGTTACAGCTGAAGACGAGGCTCCATCCCCCATTCCACATCGTGTCTCATTAATCTAACAGTGTGGTTCTGGCCCACTTCCCATGATGCAGTGAGAACAGGTTTAAGTGACCACCCACCCAGAGGAAAAGCATTTGTCTCTTCTCTCAGCCTTCACCTGCTGTTATTTATGCCTGCACTTCAATCTGTTGCTGTCTTTCGGTTGCTATAAAATACGGAGGGAAATACTTTATGTTTTCACAGCTTTGAGATTTAACAGTCACCTTGGGGATACAGTATCTCACTCATTTCCTCCAACAGACTGTTTTTGCTTCCTCAGTGTTCAAAAGTTGATCTTGTCCTTCATCCACCATTTGTCTTCCTTTGAAATCCTACTTAGCGGGCTGTTTTGAGGTTTTTCATTGTTTTCCCATACCTCCTGTTAGAGTTGCACTATAAGTTAGTTATTGAAAATAGATATTTGTGGTCAGTCAAGATAGTTTTGTCTGTCCACCAGATTCCTGCATAAAATTCACAATATACAGTATATGTCTTAATTGGAATTAATTCTTTAAAGGACATTGTCATTGCATTTGCCAGCTAATCTTCTAAATTGATTTTCATATGTGATACTAGTTTGGACTCCTGCCCTCTTCACACTCAATCATACAGTAATCTGCCACGAGGCTCTAGTTATCTGTGGTCTGAGCTGTTTTCAATACATGTTCCTGTTGTTACGTATAGGTGGAGTATGACCTTGGTGCAATAAAGGGCTCTGTAGTGGGTGTTGGTGGTTGTGATTCCTTCTGTTTACTGCCTCTTGCTGCTTACATTGTCAGTTTTATCATCCTGAACTTTAGCTCAGATCAACCATAACAACAATCGTTCCAAGAGAATAATATGGAAATTGTGGAAAATAGTTGGATGCAAAACCTGGTAACAGTTGACAATTGTTGCATCTATATTCTTGTTCTGGAGACAGCAGCTTGACTGCTCTTTAAATTAGACATGTCTGGGGACTATTTCTGTTAAGCGTTAAATATTCATGTTTTTATTTTGTTCTGGCTCTTTTTCCTCTTCATTCTTTGAAGAAACTAGGGCGGAGACACGCACAGGTATATTTGACTTTTTTTTTTTGACGTCACACCAATAGCAAAAGACAAAATCGGATGCGCTGACATTTTGGATTCATCAGATCCATCCATTACGCTCACCCCCAATTTTACTTTTGTATTGTGCTGTTAATTAAGCTAGCATAATCATAAAGGTCAAACATCACTCAGGACCTTGAGCTTTCCTTTTCTTTGGGTCTGCTGCTCTCCACAATATAACATCCCCTCCCTTCTCATTCCCCCCATCAGTGGATTTCTTTGTTCCTCTGTCTGGAGGTCAACCTTAGGAGGCGGTCACTGCTGCTGTGAATTGGGCAAGAAGTGAGGTTCTTAGTGCCCGGGCACTGTTTGTGTTGTGTCAGCCATTCATTTCCCTTCCAGGTCATGTGGATGGTGTCAGCCAGATTGTTGTCTCCCTGCTGACAAATATCTCCTAGCAATGATTCATCAGAAACACACAAATGCCTTTAAGTTGAGTGTGTTTGTGTGTGTGTGTGTGTGTGTATTTGAATGTGTTTGAAATTAGTTTTGTATTTTTTTTAATATATTTATTAAAGCAAGTAAATTTGCTTTAATAAAACTTTGAGAGAAATGTAATTATATGTAGATTAGGACAAGCTTTTAAATGACATTTTTGCTGCACAATTATTACGGCTGAATTATTTAACTAGAAAAAGTTAACAAAAACAATCTGTGCCAGAACAGATCAAAATCCATTCATAGACGACAGCGTTTACGCACATTGCTAAAATACGAGGCTATAAATGTAATAACCAAATAATTAACATGCCGATATACGGTATGTTGTTGACCGGTACGACAAAACGGCTTCATGAGGCGTCATTGTCTTGGAAATGGGGCTTCACAATAACAAATCCTTCTTTAGCTTTTTTAGATGACAAAAAGTAAAATCTTGTGGCATCACATCGCCATTCAATAGAATCTTGAGTGATCCAAAAAATGGTATTGCCCTCCAGTTACGACTGTCAAATCCACTAAAAGTCACTGAATGAAATATTGCCACCAAGGTCTAGATCGCAGTATAACAGGAATTTGTTGAGACACAGCATCATTAGATGTTGACAAGTCTCTTACCCTAAAGACCCAAGAAGTCTTTGTCCTCTGTGTCACATTAAAAATAGTCTGACTCCCTTGTTTTCCCAAAGTTTTTGGAAGCTGTCATTTCCTGTAGCTAATCACACTTTGATATGCTGAGACACAAACTGGCTCCATGAGAAATGAACAAAAAGGTTTATAGAAGATCCTCTGGTGGTTGGTCTTCATCTGCTTTGAGGTTTTACATTCTCCAGAACGTCTGTTAGTTTGGATGGAACTGTGAAAGTAATTAATGGGACTCTCTTCTTTTTTTTGCAGGGATATTGAAACCATCCCATTTAAAATATAACACAAACCTTAGCCCACATCAGTTCCTCTGCAGAAAACTAGTCTAATAAGAACGGGGGATTTGTACTTTTTAAAAAAAAATTTTTTAACATTTTCTAATTACAGCTCTGTTCTCCACAAAAACTTCCAAAGAAAGAAATAGTCCAGCGTATACAAACCGACAACATTCTCCTGCTGCACTTTGTATAACCCACATGGAGTACTTTATTGCACTCCATTTGAGAGAAATGGAAGGCAAGTGTCCCTTCTGGTAAGAGATGCAGTTTGTCAAACAGTTGCACATTTGTACTGGACTGAATTGGTCGCCTCAAGCGTTTGTTGTTGCTCGCATTCTGACTATTGCTTGTGTAGAAGCTGGCTGAGTGGGCGTTGGTGTGTGTTAGGGAAATTGGCAACTCTTGCTTTGTGTAGGTGAACGCAGGGACTACTTTGGAGTGAACTTTCTTTGTGTTGGCATAACTAATATGTGGCCTCTCCCACGTATTCCTAAAACCCACACTGCAAACGAACGTGTCCTGAGTATTAACGCTTTGCTTTCTGTTTGTTTTTGCAGGAGATCTGACTGGGAATGGTGCCACTGAGATGACCTATGTGACCTCACTTTTCGCAATTCCCAAGAGATTATTGTCCAATCAAGAAGAGCAGAACAACACCTGCCCCGGACGCAGTTGGCAGGTTCACATGATGGGCAGGTGATGGAGTCTTCCATCATCTTTTGCCACCAATAATGTGGCCTGCCAGCCCTCCCTCTGAGGCATAAATTTGTACCAGCAGCTCAAGGCCACCCATTTCTCTGCCATGGTGACATAAGCAGCGTGGCAAAATGAGGGAGAGCCAGCAAGAGATCATCACTTTTGTTTCTCCAGTTGCTTCTACACCTTCTACCTTAACACTATTTGTATTTGGCTCTATAACAAGACTTTTTGAATGAAACCTTCCTGCCGCTTCTATACACGCACCAAAAAATACTGTCCCCCAGCGTGGTTGCAGGGCCGGTGGGGCGGAGCGGCGTGGCTTGAGACGATGCTGGGATGCATGACGCGAGTTCGTCGGCTGGTCCGTCTCCTCCCCCTGCAGACGTCCCTCCTCCTCCTCTTCCTGTTCTGCACCATCAGTGTCTTCATCTCAGCCTACTTCCTCTATGGCGTCAAGCGGGAGCTGGAGCCATCAGCTGGAGGGGTGTCCGGGGCCGAGGGTGCCTCAGCGGACTCTGATGACCCAAGGGTCACCCCTTCCAGACTGTTACCTTTACGGAGTGTCTCTGGCGGCCCCGGAGTGGATCCTACAGGGGCCAGGACAGATCCTGTGGTTTTGGTGTTTGTGGAAAGCCAGTATTCTCAACTGGGTCAGGAAATCGTGGCTATTTTGGAGGCCGGTCGGTTCAGGTACCGGACTGAGATATCTCCCGGAAAAGGAGACATGCCTACATTGACGGACAAAGAGAGGGGACGTTTCACACTGGTGATTTATGAAAACATTCTTAAATATGTTAACCTGGACGCTTGGAATCGGGAGCTATTGGACAAGTATTGTGTGGAATACGGAGTGGGCATCATTGGTTTCTTCAAGGTCAGAACAACACCACACTTTCTCTCCCCCCTCTTCCTCACACCTTCTGCCCTGTCCATCTGGCTCCACCATCTCTAAGGAGATGGGATTCACATGGTCGGAAAGACCCGTCTGGCTGAATATTACCCAGACCCTCAGTTCTCATTTTCTTTCTCTGTCTCAGTGTTTTGTTTTCTTATTTTGCAGTCTGGCCTCACTTTCCAATCTCTTATTTTCCCTTCTTGTTTTCGCTGCTGATGTTTTCATTTTTCTTCCCCCCTTCACTCTATATCTCTCCGTCTTCTCGCTAATCCCAAACTGAGCTTGTTTGCCTTAGGCTTGTTTTTAGGTCTCGTGGTTTTAATCACAATCTCTGAGCGATGGGAAGAATATAGAAAAGACATGAGAAGGCATAGGTATGGAGGGCTGTAGGTGAAGGTTAGAAAGAGCCTAGGGGATTTAGGGGGTGCAGATGGAGGCAGGCAGAGTGTGAGTCTGCATCCCAATCACCTGAAATCTTTACTAAAAAAGCATTTTAACTTATATGGAATGCCGTCTTTTCTTGTGGTTTCAGTTACCAACTATTTACTTACGGTTTACAGCTTCAATCATTGAGTTTAGTATTGTTATTGTGTCCTATATGTTTCAGAAGAAATGCAAAAATTTCCAGTATGTATCAGGAAATAACACCAAAGGTTTACAGGGTGACATTTTAATCATTTGAAGAAATTCTTTCAATTTTTGGTCAATGTTATCATTGATCATATTCACTTGTGACCTGGATAAATTGATTTGTGTTCAATTGTGAATATGGTCAATCAGTATTCACATGCACTCAAAGCTTAAGATGCATTGCCCAACTATTCACACATTACAGAATTAGTTGCTCTGAAGCAGAGTGTCCTTTTATTTACCTGTGCAATAATCATGCTGCATCTTGATATGCCACATCTGTGAGAAGATGGATTATCTGAGCAAAGGAGAAGAGCTCATTAACACAGACTTGAGTAGATTTGTGAAGAATATTTGAGAGAAATAGGCCTTTTGTGTACAAAGAAAAAGTCTTTCAGCTCTTAAAAATGGGAGCGCAAGCAAAGGTGTTGAATTTTTGTTTGATTTTTATGTATCTTTTCTACAGTCATCTATTATTTTGACAAATACAAATTCCTTTTGCAGTTGTGTAAAAGGAATACTCTTAAACTCTTTATCTCTTTCTGGTGTAGCTGAGGGCAGTGGTGGTGCAAGGAACTGGGAAATGATTAATGTAGCATTAATTTCAATGAATAATTATTTGTCCATCTGTTTCTTAATTGACCGCTGTCAATTAAAACAGCCTTGACATTTCCTTATTTCACACATGATTTGAAGAATGAGGGAAATTATGTCTAATTCATTTGTGTCTTGATCACGCTGGTTAATAATGAATCTCTGTGATTTGTCTCTCTTGTCAGGCCAATGAGAACAGTTTACTCAGTGCGCAGCTGAAAGGCTTCCCTCTCTTTCTTCATTCTAACTTGGGTTTGAAGGACTGTACAGTCAACCCCAAGTCCCCCCTGCTCTTCATTACGAGATCTGGACAGCCCCTTCCAGGTCCCCTCCCTGGGGATGACTGGACCGTCTTCCAGTCCAACCACTCAACGTATGAGCCTGTGTTGCTGGCCAAAACCCAATCGGCGGAGAGTGTCGCATCGGTGGGGCAGAACGCTGCTCTTCTCCCATCAGTAGTGCAGGACCTGGGTCTCCATGATGGTATCCAGCGAGTCCTGTTTGGCAACAATTTGGTCTTCTGGCTTCATAAGCTGGTGTTTGTGGACGCTGTAGCTTTTCTGACAGGAAAGAGACTCTCCCTGTCCCTGGAGCGTTACATCCTGGTGGACATAGATGACATCTTTGTGGGCAAAGAAGGCACAAGGATGCAGGTGCCTGACGTAAAGGTGAGGGTTTTAATCTCGTAAAACTGACCTTTATTTATTCATCAAGCTATAAAAATGGACTGACGCAACGGACGCACTACCCTTGTCATTCACACAGAAATCCCTTCTCCTTGCTCCTCTTCCCTTTTTGAATGCCTTCATCCCAGTAGGCCGCTCAAAGCTGACAGGCCCCGCTGCTCACACTGTCACAGAAGCTGCACGGCAATGAATATTTCAGAGGCCCAGAGACATAGAAAGAATGTTGAAAAGCTCCTAGCTTGCGCCCCCTCATAGCAAAACAGACCACCCGCGCATGTGGTGGCAGAGGGTGTAAGAAAGCCTAACGGAAGGAACATCAAGTCAGTCTCACCGGTGATGCAGCGACAAGCTTTAAGGAATGAACCGCGCAGTCAGGATCGCAGAAAAATGAGAGAATTGGTGTGTTTGTGCGGGCACTGGAAGTCTCGCCCTTCGTGCAGATCAAATGAAACAAATACCCAAATCAGAAGAGAGAAAAATATCAAACAGAATAAAGGAGAAGTAGTGCGGCAAGAGGAAGTGAACGTTGTTTACCGAGAGGATGAAATATGTGTTTTAGCAGGCCCAAGACTGGGCATTCACACTTCCTCATTAATGCGCTTGTGCACCAGTGTGAGAGCAACGTCACAGACTGTCCTTTCCTCCCATTATTTCAGGCCTTGCTGGAAACACAAAGGGACCTTCGTACTCATGTACCCAACTTCACCTTCAATCTGGGCTTCTCAGGGAAATTCTTTCATGCTGGTAAGATGCAGCCTTTGCAAGTAGTTATTGCTGTTAATTCAAGCAAAGATAAGAGCCTGCATAAACTTAGACAGCTTACGCTTACTAATTACACTAATGATACCAAGCAGTCCCTCCAGGAATTTGTAGTCATAACAGTTCATGCAAACTCAACTGATGTTCCTGAATTCTGAGCAGCCTTAAACCCTTTCTATCTTCATCCAAATATCACCAGACAGCAGTTCTTCCCTCAAAATGTCAAGATCCCATGCAGATGTGCACGTATGTGACACAAATGTGTCTCTTTAAAATTAGTGTGGAGTGAAACCTGATTAAGATGGTTTGGGGGAATTAGAAAAAATAAAATTGAATCTGTTTTTTCTTTATGCCTCCCACATCTTTTTCCAGCATATTTCCTTGTTGGGCAAATGTTTTTTTTTCCTTTCTGTCATATTCAGGATCTGATGAGGAGGACCTGGGAGATGACCTGCTGCTTTCATATGTGGAGGAATTCTGGTGGTTCCCCCACATGTGGAGCCACATGCAGCCCCATCTGTTCCACAACCAGTCTGTTCTGGCTGAGCAGATGCTGCTCAACAAGAAATTTGCCATGGTATTATTAATATTAGTATTGGTAAAAGTAGTAGAAATAGATTTACATCTTGCCATGAGACCTTGATTAATAAACTCTGAGAATAATTAAATGTCAGTTATGAGGAGCATCTGTTCCACTGAATTCAGTGTGTCTTTTTAGTTAGTTGTTGGGTTCTAACACATTTAATATATTCTGAAGCAGAAAAATCTAAAAGCAGGCGGTGTGAAGAATTACCAGGATCAGACTGAAAAAATATTGGATTACAGACACAAGTAGGTCTGTGGTGATTATGGTCTGACTCCTCTGCCAACAGGGTATCAATTACTTGTGATTACCACTAAGCTGCCTTTTAATTCCAGACCATCTTAGTCTACATCAACACAATCTGAATACACCACAGATTCAGCAATAACCTCTAAGGTCATCACAGTGCTTGTTCATTTCAGTCAACTGGCTGCTTTCATCAACACAACTCTGCTGCACTACATTTAATCTTGTTAAACCTGGATTTACTTGCTGTGTGGAACAGGTCAGTAGGTAGAGAGGAGTGGGTAATTAGTATTTAGGCAATTCTGCTCGTGTTTTTGTAAGATTTTGTTTTTTTTAAATTGTATTAGATTTGTTATTGAGGTAAATGTATTAATGTGACATTTAAATATTTGCAGCCTGAATGTTTATTTTAGGGGAAAAAATGCTTTGAGCTTCTTTGCTGGCTTTGTGATTGTGGTTACCGTGGTAACACAAAAGCAAATACTGGCACGTCTATTTACAGTGTAGTCAAAGAAACTCATGTTGTTGTTTGAAAGATATTCAGATATATTTGCAAATGTGATCAGAAAGCATGCTGCAGTCTGTGAAAGAGGTGATATTACACAATTGATAAACATGTGTGACCCTTAACCTTCCTTCCTGTCACCTTGTCTAAATTCTTTCAGGAACATGGTATTCCCACCAACATGGGCTACGCTGTGGCGCCACACCACTCGGGCGTCTACCCTGTTCATGTGCAGCTCTATGACGCCTGGAAAAAAGTGTGGGGCATCAGGGTGACCAGCACGGAGGAATACCCACACCTAAAGCCCGCTCGCTTCCGGCGAGGTTTCATCCACAGCGGCATTAGTGTAAGGCCACTTTTTATGCAGAGCTGGGCCTCATTATGTTGGTACCTCTGGCAAGTTGCTTTCCCCTTCACTCGTGTTTTCGGCATCAATTACCTTGTCATCCAATAACCCCTTTCAGGGTTCTCCTTCTCATCCATATGCTTTTCTTTATTTGATAATCTCTCCAGCTACACTTCTTTATATATATATATATATATATGTATATATATATATATATATATATATATATATATATATATATATATATATATATATATATATATATATATATTTTTTTTTTAAATTATTTTTATTTTTTGTCATTTCCTCTCTCACAGCTAGTGGTTAATCTTGTGTTCATCAGTAATGTTCACAGTTGTAATTATATTTATTCTGTAGATAGGCAGCAGATGAATACAGATAAATCACCCAGGGGTGAGGCATCGTATCCCTCTGCTGACTGGTAAAGGATACTCAAACATTCCTGCAATCAACACCTGTCCGAGTATTTGGCCGCATAAACAAAACACCACATCTCCACATCCCTGAAGGCTGAAGTTTTAACCCAGAGCAAATGTGTATTTTACTCTGCTTCAATGCACCAGCGCATCCAGAATAATTTGGCTTGGAGCGCAGAATTAAAGGTGATCCGATTGGCTTCAAGAGGTTCAAAAGGAGCGGGCGAAAATGCATCTATTTCCTTCGCAGGCTGACCTTCAGCTTCACTTCAATTCCTTTGTAGCGTTGGCATTCAGTCCACCTGCGGGGCATCGGGATGGTATTCCCATCCAGGAGATAGTGCGGTCTGAGTGGACAGACACCAATGCTTACTGATGATTGATATGCAGCTCCCCAGACAGTGCTCGCTGTAAACACATTTCCATGAATTTCCATATAAACTCGGTGAGAATAAAAGGTTTGCTTTGGCTAGATGAGCTGCATAATACGAACGTTATTGAAAGCAAACAATGTGTGGGGTAACTGCCTGGAGTACTGACAGCTCCGCACTCCAGAGGACCGCTGGTGTCTTTATTTGTGAGAAGGCATTGCTTACTTTCATTTGATTTAAACATGTCTGCATGTAAGTCATCTTTTTTGCTCTAATGACTCTACTTTTGCATCCCAGGTGTTGCCCAGACAGACGTGTGGTTTGTTCACGCACACTATCTTCTATAAAGATTACCCAGGCAGTCCAAATGAACTGGACAAGCTCATCAATGGAGGAGAGCTCTTTCTCACTGTCCTACTGAACCCTGTGAGTCAAGTGTATATCCACAACTATTTCTTTACACACTTGGAAACCAATTTGCCTGGTTGCTTTAAATTGAAATACCACAGAGGAGTGGGGCTGTGACTACTCATGCCATGACTCATGCAGTGATGACTGCAGCCTGCTGGTGCAAGGACTTTCTATTGAAGTAACAACGCAGGGTTTTCTCTCAATTGTAAATACATTTTATTGTGAGACATCAAAAAGGCTTTTATTACTAAAAGCAAGTAATGCAGCTGTGTACATAATTCAGTTTTTACCATTATAATCGGAGGAAGAGAATAGAAAAAATGTTAAGAAAAAGAAAGACGAGATGAGTGGGTGTTGGGTGGGTGTTGTCCTCCGTCAGCTAAATTAAAAAAAAAAAAGAAAAAAGCTTCAGGAGGAGTTCTCTGAATGATGAGTGTGCCAGCGGAGGTCTGTTTACACATCCCGTTCTATGAAAGATGAGATCCTAAATTGTCAGAGTGGTGGCATTCAGAATGACAGCGGGAGCCGTATATTGACCAACCGCTGTATTGGTTGGCTTCGCCGTGCAAGAAAAAAACCTGTTTTCTAGGACCATAAAAAAGAGCAATATGATACAGAAATAATGATAATGGAATTTTAATTAATTTAAATGTAAAAATGCTCTATGCCTCGTTCAATTAGTGCCGGTTGCATATGAATGATGATTTAAGTCTTGCCATGAATATATCCCACATCAGTATTTTCTTGTCATATACAGATCAGCATCTTCATGACACATCTGTCCAACTACGGGAACGATCGCCTTGGTCTTTATACCTTTAAGAGTCTAATGATGTTCGTGCGGACGTGGACCAATCTGAAATTGCAAACCCTGCCACCTGTGCAGCTGGCCCAGAAATACTTCAGTCTGTTCCCCAGTGAGAAAGACCCACTGTGGCAGGTAAGATTTAGCTGCAAATTACAGTAATATGTTTATTAGGTAATATGTTTTAGCAGCAAGGACAATTTAACACCTCAGTTATGGCTGACAACTGCAAAGTAAATGTCCTTCCTTGAATCTTATTTCCAAACTGTACATATTCTGTCAGAACCATGAAGGATATGAAGGATTGTTTATCCTTGTCTGTCTCCAGGATCCATGTGAGGACAAAAGACACAAGGACATTTGGTCCAAAGAGAAAACATGTGATCGCTTCCCCAAGCTGCTCATTATCGGGCCTCAGAAGACAGGTGAGACATGGTGCTGCATCTCCCCCTACAGGAGGAGCCTGGAAGTCATCATAGTTAGGCAGTTCAAACAGATGTGTGTTGAGCATGGAATTAAAGGTTTAGATTATTTTTTTTCACACGTGGTAATAGTGTAGAAGGATATATTTTATTATTATGTTGGTAGTGCTTTTTTAAAATGCTTTTTCACTGTATGTATGGCATCTATTAAATGTCTTGCTGTTGTTTTTTTTATACCCCTTTTAATTAATCTTATTTTCATTGTGTCTATTTACTGCTCAGGGACAACTGCACTGTACCTGTTTCTTGGCATGCATCCTGATCTGACCAGTAACTATCCCAGTAAGGAGACTTTTGAAGAGATCCAGTTCTTTAATGGACACAACTACCACAGAGGCATAGACTGGTAAGAAAAACACACACACACACACACACACACACACACACACACACACACTCTCAGTGTAGCCTTTTAAAGACTGAATAAATATCAGAACAAACTGTAACTTGATTACAGCGGGTCTTTCTTTTTGTTCAGAAAAAAACCCCATAATTTTCAGACCCTTTAATCACATGCAAAGCTCAATGATTACCAGCAGATAGTGAGACCTTATCGCCCCCTAATTCTGCAGTTATCTGTATCGTGAAGTCCCAGGAATGATTCAGCATCAGCAGCTTCAACCATTCGTAGGCCGTTTCTGCTCATTAGAGGTGATAACTTCTCTTAGCCACCCTGCCCCATCATTAATGAGGATGTACTTCACTTCAAAAGTGAACAAGCCGCAAAGAAATATTACTTGGTTAACGCCATTTACTGACCTCCGTCAAGGTCGTTTAGTCAAGAAATGGACTTCTGGTAATTGTCTTCAATCATTGTTTTCCTTTATATAAATCAGGATCAAATTAAATATTGTTCAAAAAACAGTTGGGTTGCTAATATATCCTCGATATTTAATTAATAATACAAATACAATTGTTGCACAGCAGCCTCAGCAAAGGGTTTATGCAAGTTTAATTGATTTGAGGGTTTTCCTCGCTGTGTTGAAAGTGCAGCACAGAATTCAGCTGGCATGAGCTTTGAGCGACAGCTGGCCAAATATTAACATTGTGCTCTGATGCAAGATGGTTTTTAACGAGCTGCTGCACATGGTGGAGCATCCCCAGCACGCACAGACAAACCTTCCTATCTACAAGTGCAAATGGGCCCAGATCAACAAAAGCAGCTTGTGAAGTGTGTTTGTGTTTGTTTGTTTATCAGGTATATGGAGTACTTCCCTCTGCCCTCCAACACCAGCTCAGACTACTACTTCGAGAAGAGTGCCAACTACTTTGACTCTGAGGTGGCTGCTCAGAGAGCTGCAGCTCTCCTACCCAAAGCTAAGATCATCACCATCCTCATCAATCCCGCTGACAGAGCTTACTCCTGGTACCAGGTGGGCGACCAGCACTCAGAATCGGTTCTTTCCATCTCCGTGTGAGCTCCTTCTCGTGACTGTGCAGCGGCTATTCCATCATTTTCATTTCCTTTTCTTTGCTTCCTCTCAACAGCACCAAAGAGCTCACGATGACCCCGTGGCACTGAAGTACTCCTTCCATGATGTCATCACCGCAGGCCACGATGCACCAGTAAAACTACGGGTCCTTCAGAATCGCTGTCTGGTGCCAGGCTGGTACGCCATCCATCTGGAGCGCTGGCTCAACTATTACCACTCCAGCCAGGTGCCCTATCCCTACACATGGGGAACACAGCATTCTCCCCACCATTCACATCTGCTTTAACCATCTACTTCCCGCTCCAGTTGACCTTTATACTGTTTGTTCCTCCTGCCCAGCTGTTAGTCTTAGACGGACAGATGCTGAAGACAGAACCTGCTTCTGTCATGGACAAAGTGCAAAAGTTCTTGAGCTTAACCAACATCATCAACTATCACAAGATCCTGGCGTAAGTGCCATCCTGAAATGATGTTTTTTTTTAGTGATTAGTAGTGTCTGTTTTATTTAAACAATAACCCAATGCTCATTATGCACAGGTTCGATCCTAAGAAAGGCTTCTGGTGTCAGCTGTTAGAGGGCGGAAAGACCAAGTGTTTGGGAAAGAGTAAAGGACGCAGATACCCTGACATGAACACTGAGGTATATTAAATTCTCTCTCATATGTCAGCTTTTGTGTTCGTTTTTTCACCTTAGTTGTCTGTTTCAGTCCCAGGCGTTCCTCAGGGAGTACTATCGGGATCACAACATTGAGCTGTCCAAGCTGCTCTACAGGATGGGTCAGCCTTTGCCCAGCTGGCTTCGCGAAGAACTGGTCCACACCAGGTAGCGGCACAGCAGCGGGAGCCCACAGCTCCGCACACAGAACCACAGCTCAGCTTTGCAGGGAGACTCTGGCCTGACGTGGCCCCAATCTGTTGAAGATCCCAAATAGTTGTGAAAGAAGTTGCAATATGAAAGGAAGGTGTAGGAGAGACTGCTGATTACAACTCCAGGCTAAACCACCATCTTCCCAAATAAACAGGATAAAGTAAGCATGGTGAGGTGAGCAAGAAGATGGTTGCTTTCAGCAACTGATGGTTCTGCCCCCACCTCCTGAGCATCATGTGCTCCCAGCAGGACAATCCGGTACAGCAGAAAGGAAGAAAGACACTCGAGCTGACGGCAGTGTTTGATAATCACTACTCTTCTTCATCCAACCTCTTCACATGAATTGTATCTTGAAAGGCGCACTGTTGCCGTGACTTTTGCAGCTGAGTGGCGGGGGGGGGGGGGCACGGGATTCACGCGCATTACCGTTGACAGTCACGGCATTTAATGGAATTGAGCGCCAGCAGGACGACACTAGGTGAAACGAATGAGCGGATGATGTGCAGAGACAATAGTGGTGAAAGCCTTCGACATCAGTCCAGTTTGAACAAGAGGAAACTGGGACGTCAGGGGTCCTGACTCGGGCTGGACGTGGTAGCCTCACTCGATAGGCCTTGGTAGAAATTAGTCTTCACATTTCAAGTGCCAGGACAGAATCTTCATCAAAAGGTGGATGCTTGATGATTCTTGATTTTTTTTTGATTTTTTTTTTTTTTTTTTTTTTAGATGTATCTCTTATTCTGTTTATGCAGATTTTATTTTAACAGTTGTGTAATGCTAACTGCAATGCATTATTGTAGAATGTATGTGCGTAACATCATTGCTCAGTTTTCTCATCCAGACCAGATGTACAGGTGTGCCCAAGGGTTAAGCTCCGCCTCCTCTGGAGTAACTGTACATTACCATTTATGTGACAAAGGAAGGAGCACGAGGTTACACGCGGAAAGCACAATATTTAAGGCACTCGAGTGAATATCGGTTCTGGACACAACAGGTTACTGGAAAGCACATTAAAGTTCTGCTGCAATCTGTGAAGAAGATCATAAGCTACTGTATGTTTTAGACGCCCTGGTTCAAGAGTTCCCCCATCGTGTACAGAACAAGAGTGTGCATTTCAAATCCGTTTTCAGCTCCTATTTTGGTCAAAATGTATATTTTGTCTTCTATTTCACATCATTTACTAGATCATTTAAAGCTTGTTGGGAGACTATCTTGGAGCAGAGGGGGAAAAAAACCCTTCCAACACTTCTGTCCATCAAATCCACATGGATATTTGGTTGTTGTTCAAGGTGTCAAGCAACTAGATGTCAAGCATAGATAACAAAAGCTGCTCTTATTGCAATAGTTTTGTACAATGTTCTGACGTAATAACAATGCACATGTCGGTCCTTTATTTCCAGACTTTGTAATGTACATAATAGACAACCATCAGTAGCCCCGAATAATTGATCGCTTCTGAGTTTACCCTACATCAGCTCATTCCCATAGTGTGAAATGTCAGTGCTGTTCTGAGGGGGGGTTATTTCATCGTCTGGAGGTGAAGCCTAAGATGGACCCTCATGTGGCCTCACTGCCAGCTCTCATCCACAGGTACCGAGTCTTCATATAAAGTATTAAGTGGTAACACATAACAGCAGTGATGGTACTAATCTCCTGGACTGTATGATAAGATTTGTAATTGTTGTCAATAATTTTTACCGTGTAACTAATATTGTCGGTGCTTTTTAATTTGCAAATAAAACACCACTGTATTTTTCAGTAGTTGAGTCCTTGTTTCTTCATTTGATTATCAGGTTTCAGCCTAAATATTCTATCATAGATCCAGGTCACAAAAATTGATTTCAAATATAAATGGAGATTTTTTATTTGAAAAGCAGCGCATTTATTTAGTAAACCATTAAAAATCTGAGTAGTACTCAATGTGTCGTCTCTACAAGTACTCTCACCAAAGTTTGAATTTTCAAGTTTTGTTAAAGGCTTTTAAATATTTTTTTTTTAAATGGAATTTACCATTTACGCGCTGTGAGTCCATAGATCTAATATTTCAGATGTGTAATTCTTCTCTGTTGTCTTCCTCTGTCAACAAGTGACGATAAAATCGGACCAATCAGAGCTCGGAGCGCCGCCTCGCTCGGTGTTTTTAAAGCAGGGGTTTTCCGCAGCCTTTCATCCTCTGAGGAACCTGCGCCGCTGTACCAGTGCACCTTCCCTATTGAGCTGCTTGCTGACATTTCTTTACTTTGTTTGAGTTTTGGGTCTGGAAGAGATGTCCAACACAGGAGATGCACCTCTGGCCAGAGGGTCAGTTGCCGGAAGCGAAGATGCTCTGATTCTCCGAACAAGACCTGAAGGGTAAAATGAGATAATTGGATAAATTAATTATTGTAGCAGCTTCTGACTTGCTGTTTTATATTATAATACGTTTTATTCACCGAATTAAAAAAATAATAATTGTTTTTGTTCTTTTAGTTGTTTCACTCGTTACTGGAGTTATAAATATATATGTTTGTCAATTTTGTTAGGTTTGAGTTTTACTTTACGTCAGCAAAACGGACGTCGTTTAAGCAAACAGTCTTCCTAGTAACTAGTGATGCTTCCCTCCTATTGGTCCACAATTACGCAGGCTCGAAAATCATTGGCCAATATTCAGCAGGTCTGTTCCGCTTACAAAGTTGTGTTTGTATAGTTTGAAGTCAATTATCTGGAAAAATTCAATCCATAATCGGACAATAGTTTGATAAAAAAAAAAGTACTGAACAGCATAAATCAATATGTCTATCGCACATAATAATACAAGCGTCATTTTTCTAAACTCTGATTAATCAAAGTAATCTTAAAAAAATGAACAGAAAAGTTTATGTTATAATACATTTATTCGAAATGGAATATAAGGTGCCATGGCTATTAGCTGTTAAAGCCCCCCTTTTTTTATCATGGAAAGTTTCAAAGAAATAAAAGATTGTAAAAAATCAGTATATTACCAACTCCGATGCTGAGTAACTAAAAAGGTGCTGTTTCCAGTTTGTTTGAAGCACTTTTTCGTGGCAGTTCATGTTTTTCTTATC
The DNA here is from genome assembly GCF_901000725.2 of Takifugu rubripes. Classification (NCBI taxonomy): domain Eukaryota; kingdom Metazoa; phylum Chordata; class Actinopteri; order Tetraodontiformes; family Tetraodontidae; genus Takifugu; species Takifugu rubripes. The sequence continues at coordinate 6,367,037 of NC_042298.1, read as the reverse complement.
AAAGTTGGGACTGCGTACAGGTGTGAAAAGCTTCTGCCTAGTAACAAGTGATGCTAAAATCCTACTGGCCGAAAAATAAAAGATGTCGGCGGTAGATAATTCATAAGATGGCAACGTTATCCACAATATATTTAAGAGATTTCTTTGTCACTTTATCCCTGCTGCCTTATCAGTCCTACATATACATACATCTGAATATTTTCTTCTCTCAGGGGCTCAAACCGTCGCGCTCTGAAGGTGGCGGGCTTGACGACCCTGGCCTGTCTGCTGCTCGGCAGCCAGGTCTTCACCGCCTACATGGTCTTTGGACAAAACCAGCAGATCAAAGCGCTGCAGAGCAAAAACGAGAACATGAACAGACAGCTGACCCGCTCCAACCAAGGTAAAGAGTGCCATGCTGCTTAGACACCGTGACGTAGGTTAGTTCTGCTCAGACAAAACCAGGTTGCAAGAATGAGGAAGTGAGAGAAAGGAAGCGAGAGTTGCTCCCAAGGAACTTCATCTGGGTACTTTTCGCTTCTGATTCACTGTTTGTCCTGTGTCCAAGTCTTTATATTTTTAACGGCCCTCCTTTGGTACTTTTCCAGTCAAGGCTGAACTGGCTGATCCTCGATTTTCTTTCGTTTGTTCTCAACTGCAGCTCCAGTAAGGGTGCAGATGCCCATGAAAAGTCTCCCAATGATGAGGGCATATGATCCTGACAGTGACCCCAAACCCGTCGCCCCCAAAGCTGTAAGTGCTTCCAACTTCCTGGGGAGCAAAGACAACCCAAACGATGGCTCATTTTGTGAATATTGTCCTGGCAGGTGGAGAAGAAGACCGTTGTCAGCGTGGAGACACAGGTGAAGGACCTCCTGCAGGTATGTTCGATGTCGTGCACATCCCACTTGTGGTCACATGGCTGATATTCCAGTTGTTGGTCTAACATCTGCTCGTGGGTTCTCCTGAAGGACTTCAAGCTGCCCCTGTTCAACAGCACCTTCATCCCCAACTTGCTTGCCCTGAAACAGCAGATGAACGAGACCGTTTGGGAGGTAGAGCCGAGGACACAGAACCTTTAAATGAGTTGAATTAAAGTTTATTTGTGATGTTTTATTAACGGTGTCTTTCCTTGTGCAGGAATTTGAGTCCTGGATGCAGTTCTGGCTGATCTTCCAAATGGCACAGGAGAAAGCTCCACTTCTGACAGCTACAACAGGTTACTGCCGCATTTTATTCAAGATGATTTTCCAATTGTAATTTTTTTTTTCCTGTTCCATTGGAGAGGCTTTAATGGTCAGATTATTCTATTTAACTATTTAAATTCAAATCAAATCTTTATCCTGCTATTTTAGGTCAATAGTTATCCAAATCTTAGTGCGCTGCAGTCCCCTTACAGGCTTCTGAGGAACTCACTTCTTCATCCTGTACAAAAATCAGTTCAATAGTGAAAGTCCTTGACCTACTATAAATGTCTGCAATTTACTGTGTTTATGATTATTTTCCCAGTGTATTATCCATCATATTTAACATTTTATTGGAGCGTTGGAATTATACCTGTTCTTGTTCTTCACGATTTGATGGTGTCATCCATGTTTTTATTCAGCTCCTGCCAAGACCAAATGCCAGGAGGAGGCAGCTGCGGCGCCACACAAACTGGGCGCCCACAAGCCTCAGTGTGACGAGCAGGGCCAGTACAAGCCCATTCAGTGCTGGCACGCCGTTGGCTTCTGCTGGTGTGTGGACAGCACTGGCGCGCCCATCCAAGGCACCGCCGTGCGGGGACGCCCAGACTGTCCGAAAGGTGAAACATGGCGACCGTGACCTTTTTTTTCCTACGGCCGTCATGGTTAAAAGGCGTAATCGGGATTCCTTTTGTGTATTTCAGCAGCCTCTTATGGCCGAATGATGATCGCCCCCCTGAGGGAGCTGGCCGCCGTGAAGGTCGGAGATGAGTGAGTACGTCAGATTAAACTGGGCTCATTCCAGGGGGACATGAACAGAACGGATGGTTCTTTATTCACAAGCTTTTATATATCGGGGCTTAATCAATATTTCTTTTTTTTTATTCCAGATAAGTGAAACATTGGAAGGAAGCTGGTCCATGTTTCTGCTCGCGCTGGAATCATTGCAGCTTTGAAAGGCAGATGTGTTCTATCACGCAAAACTTTACATATAATCTCCTGATTGAAACTATTTTGCTAGCAGCTGGAAAACAAATGAATAGACATATGTTACACTTGACTGCTTTTAATGGGCTTGGGGTTTGTTTTTAGGTTCCTTTCAATCTCATTTTAATTCAAGAATGAATTTTTAAATCATAGTGAAATTTAGATGTGATTTCAATGTGAGTTACAATTTTCAATTACAATCCTTAAATCAGCGAGTTTGAGGGGACGAAATGACCCAACTGAATTAACCCTGATCATCAGCATGATTTAATGGTTAGGGAACCGCCTTTAATTTTTTTTAAATTTTTAACCTTTGGATGGAGTTTGCTGCTAATGACTGTGACTTTTCTCTGTAGGTTTTGGTTAAGAATAACAATAAAGTTTTCACCAAACTCTCATTGCACAAAGACCTCATCTTTAATACAGTAAATAAACATGCATCCAGGGAATGTTGCTATTTAAATAAAAGTAAAATTGTACAGATAAAGAAACTTCTTTTTAAACTGGTTGTTAGTGTTGAATTTAAAGAAATGTATTTTAATATAAATATAGCATATAAATATCTAGAAGTTACAGATAATAGAAAATCACAACTTAACAGTAGAGGCCTCGTATGTGCGGTATATCGAATGTATATCCGCATTTCCATTAGTAAATTAGTAATGAGTAAATTAGTAAATATTTTAATTTTTTTATATACCGGTAGATCTTTATAATGTTCAGAAGGATGCTGAAATTCTTCCATAACTAAGCTATTATAATCCATGTATTTTAACTGTTAAATAATTGTATCCATCCATCCATATTCTGACGCCCATCCTGAACCATCTCGGTTCGGGGGCCTGGGCTTAGACCTCCCTAGACCTCCCTAGACCTCCCTAGACCTCCCTCGCTCTTCCCCTTCCTAGAGGATCCCAAGGCTCAGAGACATTATCCCTCTAACGTGTCTTGGTTCTTCCCTGGGGCTTCCTTCGCATGGGATGTGCCTGGAAACCCTTACCAGGAAGACTTCCTTAGCAGATGCCCAAACCATCTGGCTCCTCTCCCTGTGGTCCCAGTAGAACCAGTGTCCGACCTTGGTCCACATTGCTCTGAGTCTCCAGTTTCCAGTGAGGGTCGGAGCTGCCCTTTGTTACTGAATCTATTCGTAACCTTCATGGACAGAATTTGTAGGCACAGCTGGGTGATGATGGGCTCCTCTTTGGTGGCCTCGGGTCTCTGCTTTAGAGGATAATGTGGTTGTGTTGACTCAGTCGGGCCCAGTGATGTTGGTTAATACGTAAATGTTTTACTCTCCTAAAGACATGCGAGAGCAGCATTCAGCTCACACGGGGAGGCACCCACATACCTTTCTTAGTCCTTACAATTTAATTTCTATATATTTTAAATGTAAAACCATCATGTTAATGATCACGCTTGTTTCAACAAACAATTATAATGTTTATAGGAAATTACTAAATAGTGTTATTTAGTTCACCCAGTGTGGGACCGTGTTTGCTGTCTTAACAACCCGACCCCGCCAGTGAAAGCAGATTCTTTCCATTAATAATTCACTGGGGTGTCATGATGCCAGTGGACACACTGATGGGCGCCGTGAACATAGACACACCTGTAAGTAGCTGCTTATGATATTTAATCAATGTGTTTTGAACAACTTTAGTTTATCGGTAGTTGTGTTTCTGCAGCTGTGTGACGGAGCTGCCGCAGTAAAAGTGGGAATTCTTCTTCCTGCAGGTAAAGCAGAGGAAAAAACATTAAGACTGAATTATATTGAGTCACTGACGCTCTGGGTTGGCCTTAAATGTGTCTTTTCATGTGAAACAGACACTGACGGTGTGGTGATCAGCCCAGGAGGACGCGGCGTGGACTACACCCCAGAAAATGAGGTAAAATGTTGTGAATTCCACATTTGACAGCTGGCTCTCTGAAAGGCCTCGCTGCTGTTTTTCAATCAGGAATCAAAGTCGTTCTTCTTTGACGGAGTCGCAACGGTCGACCACGCACAGGTAGGAAGCGGCGGTCCTACATTTGCAGCAGCGAATCAACCCAAGTCTGACACGTCTGATTCCAAACCTTCAGAGCCTCTTCTCTGAGCTGCTGCGGCCTCTTGCTGAGTCGGTGTCCAGAGGCTTCAAAGGAGCTCTGCTGCTGTGTGGAGCCTCCAACATTCACAATCTGACCGACGCCTGTGTCGTCAAACAGGCAACTCCACACAGCCACGCTTTATTCCCGCTGTTTTTAAAGGTTCTAATCTGAATCTTTGTTTTAGGTCTTGGCAGACGTGTTCCGTTGTGTGTTGCCTCAAGTGAGAGACGGGTGCTTCACCTCTGTGTCTTTCCTGCAGGTAATCACAACAGAATCCAAAGTAGTAAATATCCTACTTTTACCAAGATGCATTGAGAAATGTGAATGAACGTAGTTGATGTACAGTTTTTGTTCTTTCTGCTCAGTTTTATCCTGATGGCGGTGCCGTGGACCTCCTGAGCCCCCACAGAGAGGCTCTGAAACATGTGACACACCCTGTTCTTGGAAGGTGCGTCCACATTATATGAACAAAGACATGAGCAAATTAATTTTATGACATGATTTATTTCCCCCCCACACCTTTATGCCCAGTCTTGTTGAAGGCTTATCGGAGGTGTGTGTGAGTTCTGCAGAAGAAGCCTTTGCGCTCTATGAAACATGCAGGGAGACGCTTAAGGCGAACATGGGCTCCATTTACAGCTGGTGGGTCAAAGAATCCCTGACCTTGTCATTCCGTAACTTTATTTGATGACTTTCAGCTGTGGATACCTGGAGAAATAACTATTGTGATGAGAGGAGCAGCCTAGATGCAGCTTATATTTAAGAATAAATGGCCGGTCCTTGATGCTGCCTCTAAACGTCTTCTTCCTGTAGCTGCAGTTCCATGTTCGGTGTTTCTGTGGAGTGGAAAAGTCATCCAGAGGAGGTGGATTCAGAGGTCTTCCGCAGCAGACTGCAGCTGTTCAGCCTGGCAGGAGCAGCCAGCAGGGCCGACCTCAGAGGGTCAGTCGTGTACCTGCCTTCAGCTCACCCTCCTAAAAATGACCCGGTTGTAACGTTCAGTTGCCTGTTAAATCACAGCTCCAGTCACAGAAAAGCCCCATAAAACCGTTTTAATCTCTTGTAAACACTTCTGGAATTGTGCTCGCAGGAAAACACAAAGCTGGAGGCTATTGCTAACAAAACAGCAGTTAGATAAGTGGGAACTTCAGTGTTCATTTGGATCTAACTTATGCATCACAGGCTGCGACTGCAGCTGCTTCTTTTAAGTGCATTATTATATAAACCACAGTTTCAAGACAGAGTCGGTCAAGGGAAATGAAAAAGGTTCTCCCGCTGAAGACTGTGCAATGGTCTGGAATAAGTGCTGCAGCAAGGAATAAAACACTTTTCAGGGTCAGTTCTCTGTCATATTATCTCCTGTCTACAGAATGCATGTGCTCCAATGGCTCATCAGGGAAGTCTGGGAAAATATGAGTAATGATAATAAGAGTGTGATGCTGGAGGGAGGATCTTTTATAGTACCTGTGATGAGGTTTCTATGTAGAAACAGTTCATTCTAACCTGAATGTTATGAGCAGGCTTGTGTTGAGGGGGACATTTCATTCCTTAGAACAACACGACAGATTCCCTCGATAAGTGAAGCCTAAACTCTGGGATGTATGTGGGTGCTGCCATGGGTGCAAAAGGTATTTCACACCATGAGTGAAATTTTAAGTTACATCGGTGCAGGACAGGAGTTATTTCTTTCCTTCACAGGCCTCTCTACCAGCAGCCAGGGCTCAGAACACTGTACCATTTCCTTATTTATGTCCTGCTTTGTCTTAACAAATTGGAATAATCTGCAGAGTCAACCCACTGGTGAAGGTTGTGGACCAAAGTCAGCATGAAGCAAAACATCTTCTCCACTTGCTCATAAATGAAGCATTAGAGGGAAACTGTAGGACTGTCATCATCTTCTGCATCCATCCTCCAGGTGATTGAAGCCTTCTTTGCCCACGGGCACCAACTTATATAGAGAGATAAACGTCTGAGCGCTGTTGTGACAACCCTTTAGCTCTTTGTCCCAGTGATGAGACCGGCTCGGCTTTAGCCTTGGCCCAGAAAGTCAGAGGGTTTATAACTAAGGCCACAGCAGCTGTCTGGTCACCCAGGGCAACCGAGGAGGACATCAGAGATAAAATAACACAACTGAGAACAGAGATGATGTCACAGGGGGGAGAGGAAATGTACAGCATCCACAGACTGGCAGAGCTGACCCAAACTCTGCAGGTCAGCCTACTGATAGATCCTTCTCAGCTTATGTGGAGATATTTGACTCTGAAGTTCAGGATCTGTCCAACAGATGGTTAAAAAACAGTCATGGGAGAAAAGGAGGGAAAAGTCCATGAAAATCAAAGAAAACGCGCAGGTTGGTTGGGTTTTTGTTTTTTGTTTTAAACCCTCACAGACTCTGCAAAGTGCTTAAATGTCCGTTCTGCTGATTCAAAGATTCCGGGGAGAGACGGCGGCGATCACGGCAGCGCAGAGACCTTCGAGCGTTTGCAAGATCACCTGAAACGAGAAATGGAGGAACATATCAGAGGTCATTTACTGTGACATGAATGATGGAAGGAGCGGACGTCTGAGGCGCGATGTGTGTTTTTCTCTCACCCAGAGGGAAGAGGGTCCGCTGAGAGCGTCCACGGGAGAGTGAGGAGAATCCAGCAGCTGAGGGAGGCTCTCAGGGAGGTGAGGGTGAAAATGGAGGCTGCTGCAGAGCAAACAGACATCTGTCAACGTGTAATCCTCATTATTATTCACACCACTGCAGATCAGATGAGGATCTGTGTGCAATGTACATTAATTGTCTTTTATTACTCAGTCTCAGCAGGAATATAGCAAAGTACTGGAGCAGAGAAGAAAACTCAGAGAAGACAGCAGGAGGTTAATTCAAGAGGAGGTAGAGAAGATGGAGAAAGACCTGGCGCAGGAACAGGTGAGATCTATACCTCACATTACTCGGTTAGTGATCCATCTTAACTAGTGTTTCTGACTCAGTTTTCATTTATGCAGAAACCACAGCAATTTAATTAGGATCCCGTATTTCTAATGTTTCACCCCAGACCGAAGGCCCACACGGGGAGCTGCTGGTGCTGAGCAGGGAGAGGCGGGTCCTGGTGCTGCAGATGGAGGCGCTGCAAGCTGAGGCGCAGCAGGCTGAGAGACACCTGCAGAATCAACACCTCAGACACCAAACAGAGCTTCAGTGTCTCAGAGATGAGAGTCTGCAGGTGAGGAGTGCCGAGTCAGATCGGTGTCACAATTGAATGCGGCAGGTAAGAAAAAGTGCTGTTTCACAGATGATTCGGCGTCTAAATCGGTCGCAAGCCCAAATAACTGTTAGTCCCATTACCAGTTGGTGTAATTCAATTAAATCTCTAATATTCAATTACTTTAAGCAGGAATAAAGAATAATCTACAAAACATATAAAAGGCAGATAAAAGGACACAGTTGAAATACCAAAATCCTGTCCTCTGTTACCAGGAATGTAGTCATTAAATATTTAAGGAGCATTTCTGGTCCTCTCGTCTGTTCTTGTCTAGGTGTTCCGAGTGTTCCGTCAGGTCAGCGAGGAGCAAAGGAAGGCATCAGAGGACAGGTACAGGAATGTTCTGATGGAGGCTGTGCAGGACGCAGTTTTCCTGTCTGCACAGAACCAGCAGCTACAGGCCGACAACAAGCGACTACGTAAAGGTCAGCATTTGTCCTTTAGGAATGCAAGGAGATACATCTGGCGTTCTAACGCTCCTGCTTTTTTCATTCGAGCGCTGGCAGAGATGAAGGACTCCATAACTGCGCGCGGTGACACCAAACACTCGTCCCAACACGGACCAGCCTAAATGTTAACACGCGCCATTATAATGTGAATCTTGTTAAAATGGTTTATTGGACAGCATTTGCACACAGTAACACTTTCTCTTCTGTTTATTACAGAGAATGCAATACATCATAAAAGCATCAAGATAACAACAGTAGCACGCTGCTACATTAAATATGATCTTATTCCACACCTGTGTGGTTTGAATGTTCTTAGACCAGTGCATTAATGTTATAAATTAAACTTACATCATACGCTGACATGTGTGCATGGTTACAGATCCTGGATGTCAACATCAGAAGGCACATGAGGGCAGAAAATGTAACATCCCAAAAAAAAAGAGTCAAACATTTTTTAAATGAACAAGAGTAATTTGAGCCTGTGGACGACTGACAGACTTGACTATGTGTAGTAAAGGTAAGCTGCAAGTCCAATTAAACACACTGGGAGGAGGAAGAAAGGTGAGAGCTGCAACCCCAAGATGGCCCAAGATAGCAGAGCGTTGACCAGCATGGAGCAGGAAATGACAAACAGCCTGGTGATACCGCTGCCATGTTTGAGCACGATGGACATCAGGAGTCCATTGGCTGCCTGTCCCGCTATGATGACCCACACCACCCCAGAAAAACCTTCCAAGAAGTTCTGTTCATCTCCTGACATGTAGGCTGAAATCCCATTGATGGACACACCGAATACATAGAGGTAGAGATTTTGCAAACTCAGGGGCAGCTCCTGGCTCTTCAGAACCCTCTCTGTATACACTGCTGCCAGGCCTGAAATGAAGCAATACACCAGCACCAGGAAAAGCCCCCAGGCTGTGATATGAAGCGTGGGACCATTCTCAGCCCTCTCTTGCTCTCCAAGATCCAAAGAAAAATAAGTGTGGCAAAAACCCGCAGCCAAGAGGAGACCTAAAGCGCACCACTGAGCAGGCCGGAGCCTCTTACCCAGACAGAGGGAGTACAGGAGGGCAGTGGAGGCGATTTTCAGGTTGGACAAGACTTGGAATGAGCTTGGGTCCATGAAAGCCTGCATGAGAACTACCAGGTTGTTATTGAGGGCATAGAGAACAGCAGGAACAGCATAGGAGGATAAAAGGACTGCAGATGGTGGCTGGCATAGAGTAGAGAGCCCACCACTTAGAGAAAGAGAGGCCAGAGAGATGGCAAGTTTGCTCAACTCAATCATGACAACACACGACGACGGGTGAAAAGGGACTCGACCGTCTACTTTGGTTAGCGTAATGAGAGGTGCATGAGAGCCGTAAATGAGAACCATCAGGGCAAAGAGGACACCCCACCGAATCCTTTTCCTCCACTGCCTCCTCATTCCTGCCTGGGACCCAGGGCCCACATTCTCAATCACAATCATCCTCAATAAAAGGAGACGAGCTATTTCTAAGACCCCTGTTGACTACTGAAATATAAAACACAGATTTCACGTTAAAAACATCTGAAGAAGCTATAACTTATCAACTTTGTGTTTGGAATACCAGTTGGACAAGAAATGTGTTTTGTATGAAATAAAAATAAAAAGCTTAAGATAATTACTCCAGAAAACCAAACACTTGTCTGGAGACACAGAACTTGTACAAATGAAAATAGAGCACTTTGGTACCTTCCTGCCTCAGAAAGGAAACAAGCAGAAAAAGGAAATAACACTAAAATTCCAGTCCAGTCAGTGGTGGGACGTTGGCATGAGTAGCAGCCTGCCAGCATTCCTAAGGTCCCTTTTTCAAGTTGTTCATATACTCTTTGATGGTCCTCTCAATGTTGGGCACCTGGTAGTTTTGAGCTGCATAAATTCCAGTTACGGTTCCCAGCAGCACGCCCAAGACTGCTGAGGAGCGCAGCCTGGCCACCACATAACCTGCCAGAAAGCCCCTCAGAAATGGAGATCCAAACAGTGAGCCTTCCTGCAGGAAATGAAAACACATTTATAACAAATAAGGGCAATACATAACATCCCACAACACTGCATCAATCAATAACACTTTGAGGTGGGATACATGTGAACTCCTGACTTGTTCTCCATTAATTCAACACTGGGATAGATCCAACACTTGAATTGGCAATTACAGTCAAAATACATATATTGTGCTCTACCGAAATTTGACATACTCGTGTTACAACAACATACTTGAGGGATTCCCACTGAAACTTCGTTCTCCACTCGCCTCTGGATTTCCTCCAACTGTTTTCTTAGCTGTGTTAGATCTTTCAACTGTTTCAGTGGATCCTGGAACGGGAAAAATAACGTGCTTGTGTTAAACTTTAGGGTGATTCTCTCATCCCTGCAGGTCAACACAGGTTGAAGTTGAAGGTACAAGAAAATCTCCGAAATCTATTCATCATTACTAAAAAGTTTCCAAGTTTCTCACCTAGCTTATAGCCTTGTAACTAGTTGTGTTAGTTATATTAAGCGAAATTCACAGCATCTGTCATTAACTTGAACTATTTTTTTAAGAGAATGGCACCTCGAGGGTCCCAAATTTCCTTCTTTTACAGCTGTCATGTCTTATGGTAAACAGGGCACCATAGCTATATTTGAGTCAGAGCCCAGAAACTCGCTCACCTTGTCATCCGCCATCTTTGCTCAGTAATGTGATCGGTGTTCGGCTCATAAGCCTGGATCATATGCATCTCAACTCGATTGGTCTGGTCTGGCATCATGCAGTCTATCCATCGATTTCCCCTAATTAGGGCTTTATAACGAAATTCGTTACACTGAACTCAATCAAAATGTATCTCCAAAGCCAAATTCAAAATGGACTGGCTTCCCTCATATGAAACGGATAAATGATTTACATGTTGAAATTTAGTATAAAAATGTAAAATAGTTTAATACACTTTACACGTTCATAAACCTTTGATATACATTATTTAATTTTCCTCGTCTATTGATTTAATTATTTCTATTGCAGTCTTTATTTTTAAACATTTTGTATGCTGTACTTTGCGAAAACTTCCAATTTTAAAATATTGATTTTAAAGCCTTTATCTATATTTGTTATCTCCATTACTTGCATTCTACAAACGCCTATAACGCAATAACCATGTTAATTGCGCCCTCCTGTGGTTAGTTTCTGCATAAAAAGGTATTCATGTTGCATGCGTTTTTTCACGTGTCAAAAATCCGTTCTCTGATTGGCCAGATCTAGTTTATTCTGGGATCTGATTGGTTAACACTCCTAGCAACAAGCCGCCATGTTTTTTTACATGTCAGCGAGAAATGAAGCTACAATACAGACAGAAATGCGCCACTAATCGTTGATCTATTGGACCGTGTAGGTACATTTAAGCTTCTTAAACTCTTTGTTTGAATGCCTGACTTTATCGCGGTCTCCTAAATGTTGTTTCGAGCCGATTCTAGCGCCCCAAGCCAGGGTAGGTAAGACTTCAATAAGACGGAATTTCATTGGATAACCCATGGACGGTGCAGGCAGTATAGAGACACGCCATTAAATCTGCTTTTAGACCATTGAAGGCCCAATGTTTTAACATGTCAATGCTCAATGCATAACTACTTACCAGGCGTTTTTATTTTAAATGAAGCTCATTTCTCTGATATATCAATATATATTTAATAGTCACATTGCTTCAAGCTTCTTTTTCTAATATTTTACTAAATTATCTACATTATTGTAAGAGTTAACATTTTATTGTTAGTATTAGCTTTGTAACCCCAGAAGTGTTAGGTGTAATTGTGTCTATTGTAGAATAATCAATGTATATTTATACACCATTGGGATGTATGCTTCAGAATGTGTGTAATGTTTTCTCTCTTTTGAGTGTATGTTTATTGAAAACAAATGCTAGGATTAAATATGAATAGAATGGGTTTTTCTTTGTGATTTTTCAAAAAAAGTGCACCTAGACCTTTGGAGGTCATGGAGAAAGACGAAGTGTTTGACATTGTAAAAGTGACCGAGGAGGTAGAAAGCTACAACCAGAGTGAGGTAGCGACCCCTAAAAAGAAAAAGAGTAAATCTCAAGAAGTTTGCGCTGATAAACCCAAGAAACCCAGGTAAACATCCCCAATCAATCAATTTCATACTTAGACATTTAAAATTCCACGAGTACATTACCCTGCTTCCTGATATGGATTTAAGATGTGAAATCTGTCTGTTTTAGGTCGGCCTATCTGCTGTACTATTTCGATGTTCACCAGATTTTGCAGCAGGAAGCTTCTAATATTCCACAATCGGAGATCAACAAGCGCATCAGCGAGAGCTGGAAGAGGCTCAGCGTGGCTGAGAAAGCTTATTATCTGGAGAAAGCCAAGGCTGAGAAGGATGGAACAGACAGAGTAGGTTACACTCTCAACCATTATGTAAACTAATATAATCCAGCTGGATTTTAAGAAAATGTAATTAAGCAATATCAACATATCTATTGCTAGTATCCTGGAAGTAAAACACAACTGACAGATGATGAATCAGAAGTTTCTCTAGAATATCCTGACATCTTAGATAATAATTAATAAATACAGGAATAGTGTGTGCTTCATTACTGAAGTGAAGGTAGCACTAGTGGATTTTGCAGCCACACTGAGCAGCTGCATCAAGTATGTTGTCATCATGATTACATAAATGCTGTTTTCCTAATTGTATCTTTCCTACAGTCTTCCCCTAATCCCTCCAAAGACGTACCCGGCTACCGTAAAATCCTTCCCCGGGCAGATTACCTCCTCCTGTCTAAAGGCTGTTCCTCAAATCAGCCTCTAGGAAGCCCTGAGTCAGAGGTTTACGTGGACTCCACAGTGGACAGTATCCTGCCATCTGCCGCCGTTACCCAAGGGTTTACGCCTCTTGGGTTGACCAGCGAGGTGGAACATTCTGAGCAGGCTGCTGTTCTTGGTGACATCACAGAGGAAACAGTGCTGGCATCTCATCCTGCAGACCCCCAAGAAATTGCATCCATTTCTTCCTCTTCTCTCACATCCAAAGCCCAGAGCTCCATGGACACCTGTGTTGACCAAGACCCTGATCTTGCAGTCACTGTGGTCACGCTCAAAGGAAATAAGAGCATTGCTGACAGTGGGTCTGCAGCCTCTATGTTGCTGCAGAAACTAGAGGAACCTGCACAAATGGTTGCTCTCATACCTGCTCAAGTAAGGCTTACAATTCTTAACCATTTTAATCTAAATATTCTTTTATTTATCACGCAGTCATGCTTTTTATCCCTCACTGCAGAACCGTCTAGAGCCCACCTTTGTGCCCGGTTTTAGCTCCCTGTCCCCTATGATGATGTTCTCTGTAGGATCCAGCAAAGAACAGAGCATCAGCCCTTCATATAAAATGGCAAGTAAATTCATTTGCCTAGAAGAAGCACAGCTCTAGAAAAATACCGCTGTGCCACCTGTACTACCTGATTGTCTATGTTTTCCTTTTTTGTGCAGTCTGTGAAAACATACACTAGGAGAGGCAGAGGGAAGTGTCTAAATCCCCAGTGCTCATTTATATATGTTACTCGTCACAAGCCGCCGAAGTGTCCCGAATGTGGACACCACTTGGGTGGAAAATGGATACCTGTTGTAAGTGAAAAGAGCCAACACACACACTGAAAAAGTGTTTGAATCTTAAATCACATGAATGGTCTTCAGTGGGGAAAAATTTAAGTAAATGGATGAACTGAATAGCTCATATATGGTCGTTGTCACTCTGAGACACTATTGTCATTTAGCTAACTCCAGTTTTTCTGACTTGTGTTTATATGTCAGGCAAAGAAATCAAAAGAGAAAGACACAGCATTCACTTCACAGAAGACTGACAGCCAGACAGGAAGCTGCCAGGCAGAACCTCCTGCTGCCCAGGAGGCTAATAGTGATCTCAGAAAAACAAACAAAAATAAGGGCAAAAGAGATCTTCAAGTTCAACGCCGACCCGGGAAGAAACCTACACTTGCACAGCCGCTAGAGGGCAGCAGCATCAGGCAGCAAAAAAAGTGAGCATCAGGAAGTCTTGCTAAATAGAAAATGTTTCGTAATGATTGTTTTGTGATAATACTTCTTATCATATTAAGTTTGGGTTAGGGTTAACCCAGTGACATACACTGTCTCCTCCACTGCGTAGACTGTTAAAAACCAGTTCAAAACCATCTGCAGCTGAAGGCTGTGACAGTAGTAGTGTCCCTGCTCACAAGAGGCCTGTGAGACCCATCCTCCCTGCCTACTGTAGCACCGCAGGTAACACCCTGAATTGGAATAGTCAGATCACTGACTCAATTTTCATCTTGTGGATTTACACATTGGCTTCTTTCCAAAGGTCGTACGTTGGTTCACATCTTTGCTGTTCCTCCTGAGAAAGCTGCCAACAACAACAACAGATCACTGTCTGGTAACTATCAGCTAACTTTTCTCATTCATTTTTAAAAATAGGCTTTATTAGTCTAATCAGATGGATGTATCTACAGTCATTGGCTATTCTTGACCCATAAAAACGTTTTTATACAATTCACAAGAGTTTATACAAGTGACTTTTTGAGATTTTCCCCTCTGTACCCTGTTTTATCAACAACAGTGCCCCAGGACAGTTTCTCACGTCTGAAGCCCAGCACCCTGAAGCAGCTTGGCCAGACAGTGACCACAACTACAACCATGCAGGTTAACATACTCAACTCAAAGCGAATGCCCCAAAACACAGATTTGTTGCTTACTTTCTCTGTGGTTTTCTGTAGGGCACCTCTGTCCCAGCAAATGGAAGCCAGCCTGTGACTTCATCAGGTGACAGGAGAGTAAATTTTCTGTCATTCCTGCCTCTAAAACAACAAAACTCAATCTCTAACCTGGTCTGTATATTCAAGCCTTCTTTTCTTATATAGTTACAGTCAAGGATACCTTTAGATTCTTTTGGTTTTTAGACTAAATTGAAGTCTTGCCTTGCTTTATTGTCTTAGGATTTAGGTCTGTCCACAGCCCGAGGGAGAGGTCGGTGTAAGAATCCATCCTGCGACTACATGTATAAGAACAGACACAAACCTGCAGTGTGTCCTAAATGTGGCTGTGAGCTGGCCCAGAAGAGCAACAAGGAGGCAAATGTGAGAGCCGAGAGGAAATTCCTTTATAAATGAAGCATATGAGGCCAGTCTTTCGCTGATGCTTCTGTTTTCTCTTTCTCAGTCTGTGCCTCTGCTGGACCCGTATCAGCCTCTCAGTCCTGCTCAGAAGGATACCCAGCGCCACAGTACGCTGCAGTTGCTGCAACGGTCCCTTCAGATCCCTGAGGGTGAAACTGAGCTCCAGGAAACTCTGACCCTCATCCAGGAACTCAACAGTCTCCAGATTGTTCTGATTCAGACAGAAGAGCAGCAGCGAGAGTTCAAAGCAGAGACCGAGACCTTGGTGGAGTCTAGGTGGCCTCGGTTCTATGAATGTGCAGCTACACACTGCAGCCTGTGTAACTATCCTCTCTTCAAAGGAGGCCAAAGGTGAGAAGATGGATCATGAGATGATAGGAGTTTCTATATTTCGAATGTAATGGATTAAAACAGAAAATCTGCCACATTGAGACTATTAACTCAGAAAATGAGCACAAGACAGCATCAGCTAAGGCAGACCATGTCACAGCTGTAGTCATGTGCTGGATCAGTTACAAGCAGTTACATCGGGTTGTTTAATATTCAGACAAAGAGCCCATGTTTTTTTTAAAGAATTGTTTTTCATTTGGCTGCTGTGTGTGTGTTAGCACCATTGCAGGACAGGAGGACTGCTGGCTGCTTACCGAGACACTTGTCCAGTCCGTCTCTCTCCAGCTGAAAGTGTGTCTAAACCTTCAGTGCCTGGCTCTGCACAGCTTCACTGACCTGCACCCAGGTAAACCTCAGGGTCTCATTAGTGTATGGCCATTCAACAAATACACTCTTAGTTGTGTGTTTAACACAATAACCACATTTGATCATGTAGTGATGCTAATATACAGCAAAATTCCCCCAAGACAAAAATAAAGACAGACATATTTATCCTTGTGATCTTTAACAAATCATATGTTTTAACTTTCCCTGACAATCTACCAAAACACTTTGAAGGCCTTACACTGAAAACTCATTTTAATTATTATATATGTCAGCAATTCAAGTGTGTCATTGATTGTTGTTTTTTTCCCCCCTCAACTACAATTGCTGTTTTGTAGAAGACATCAAAGCACGTCACCAAAATATTCATTGGCACCCTACAGGGGAACTTTGTGAATGATGTTTGTTATTCCCCTCTCAAAAATTAACTTGTCATCCTATTTCCACTAAAACTGCAGCAAATTATAATATATATCGCTCTGTTGTTTGGTTGTTGTTGTTGTATTTCTGTAAAAAGATGTGAATTTGTTTCTTATTAGGTTTGTTCAATGTTGGGAACAAACTGCTGGTTAGCCTCGACCTCTTCCTAAAGGTCAGGGCCAGGATCAAACTGGGTCATCATCCCACCGAGGTGACCAGGACCATCCTAGACCAGAGTCACCCTGGTAAACGATATTTAACTTATCAGACATCCAGTAACACTCTCTGCATTTTAAATGGATTGTGTCTATTATCTTTAACTGGGCCGTCCACTTGTTCCTCAGTCCACAACTTAAGTTCTGAGGAGTTGTCGCAGATTTTGGAGCTGCTCCTCAGTGGTTACTGGGCCTTCGAGTGCCTCACAGTGCGTGATTACAATGACATGATCTGCGGAATTTGTGGTGTGGCTCCCAAACTGGAGTTTGCACAGCGATACTCCAACAACGTGCTGGAGCTAAAGAACGTAGAGGTAAAACATCAGAGTTGAAGTTCTGGCTGTACACATAAAGCCAGTCACTCTGCCAGTTCTTAGGGCTTTAGATGCTTGTGTTTTGACCCCTCTCTGTCTCTGTTGACAGTTTACCTGGCCTGAGTATTCGGTCTCAGACGAAGTGCACATGGATGACTTCTGGTTGACCATGGAAACCGAGGCCATTGAGCAAGCCATTTTCCCCACTGACATTCCTATCACCCGTGTGGATGCATCTATCATCGCCCCCTTCTTTCCTCCTCTGATGAGAGGTCCCACTGTCATCAACACGGAGAAGGACAAGGTCCAGGCACCATCACCGCCCTCGGGTACTAAAGTGTTATTCCACTGAAAACCAGGAGTGAGAGTTCACTGTAAACGCCAGGGTCACTTCCTTCATTTTGGCTCTGAAGATCTGTACTTTTGCCTTTAAATGCACACTTTTGCAGCTCCAGTGTAATTTTGTGCACATTAATGCAGATTTTCCTTAATTTTGAGATGCAGTAACCCTAATCACCTAAATTTAAACAAGGCTCCCTGATCTCCAATAGGTTCCCCACTGAAAAAATGAATCTATTGAAACTAAACCCAACCTCTGATAACTGAAGATGATTTGTTTTAAAATGGTTATTTGTTGGTTTTAGGAGATCCAGCTGTTCTGGTGCGGCTTGTTCACGATGGCAAACTAAATCTAGACAAGATGGAAGATCACACAGAAGAAGAACTGAGAGCAATACTGGGACGCTGTGGGGCAAACATCACCCCAGCCTCCACTAAGGTCCGTCCGTCCGCCCTCCCCCCCCCTCTCTTCTGTCACCTGTCCTCCATGTGTGTTTACGTCAAAGAAAATATGTGGCTGTTAGGTTTATCTTCAGCTTTTATTGCTCAGAAGCAAAAAGCATTTTACTTCGGCCTAATACATATGAAATCCCTATAAAATAATAAGCAAGCCCATCTATATAAAAGAGTCCTGTCTTTCTCTCTTGTGCATCAGGATGAGCTGCTGGCCTCGCTCTTCTCTTTGTACACGTTTGTCCACAGCAGCCTCCCCACAGCCCCGCCGCCCCCCTCAGACCTCACAGCTGGAAAGCTGTCTAAGCTCTGCCCTCACAAGGTAACGACAGCAGCTCGGACACTTTAACAGACCCAAATCTACCCAAATGTAGCATTTTAAGGTTGCTTTCGTTTCCCAGGTGGTGTGCGGTTCAAAGTATTTGGTGAGAGGTGAAACGGCGCGAGATCACGTGGACCTGCTGCTGTCTTCGCGATACTGGCCCCCGGTCTACATCAGTGACTGCGCTCGGTCGGTGGCGCTGTGTGCCGACATGCATTACTCAGAATTAGCAACCAAGATGTGGGGCAGAAACCAAGGTTGTTTCTCCGACCCGTTTGAGAAAACACAGGTAAGAAACTTAAAATGCACCTGTAGAACTCTTATGCGCGTCCTGGGTGGAAGGAATACCTCCACATTCAACTATTTTACTGTGTTTTTAATTCAATCTTGTTGTTTTAGGTAATTATCAAACTGGAGTGACAGAGGTTGATGACTTCTATACAAAAAAACACCGAATGACAATTATCCAATCATCTCTGAGTTGCATTGTAGGTGGTTTTAAAATTAAACCAGTAATGTAATACTAATAATTTTTTGGCGTCCTTTAGGTAGTGTCATGTCCGGAGTTACAAGACCAGCCCTACAGTGCTGACGTGTCACTGGTAGAGACCCATCACGTCCACCCCATCACCAAATCATCGTCCTGTTGGCTGGTTTGTTCTCCTGGAGCAGCCCAGGAAGATGCTGCTTTTCCTTCGGAGCACCATTCCATACACCTCTGCCGAGAGCTGGAGCCCTACGTCAGCCTGATCTCAGACCCAGCAGAAGGAAATGACATGGCGGCAGAAGGAAAAGGACAGACAGACGATGCTGCAGATGACGTGACCTCTGAGAGGTCAGACGCCTGCTCCTCGGCGGACCGTGTGCGGCAGCAACCTGCGGTCTTCAACAACCCGGCGTATTACTACCTTTACAACCGGCTGGTGGATTTCCTCACCAGCAGGGACATTGTGTGCCAGCAGATCAACAAAGTGGTGCAGGCCTGTCAGCCTGGAGACGTGGTGATCAGAGACGCTCTGTGTCGACTCGGAGTGGCACAAATTAAAACGGAGAAGGAGGAAGACGGCGAGATGAAGGTGCAAATGCACGAGGGGGGGGCGGAGACATACAGGGTGGTGCTGCCTGAATGACTGCAGTCAGGATGGTGTGATATGTGATAATGCCCATGTGACAGGATGCTCCAACAAAAGATTGGATTGTTTGATCCAGAAGAAGCAAAAATGTCACTTTCTGTTGGAGGAATAACGGACAAAAGCATATTTAATGCGAAGTAGTCGGGCGCAGTTTATTCTGAGGCTCCAGGCTCTTCAATAAGTTTTAAAATAAGACCTGACACGATGCTGCTTCAAGTGAAGAATGTACCAATTTCATGTGTGTGTCTGTGTTTTCTCATTTTAAGAATGTAGACGAGATTTTAAAAATGCAGGCTGAAACTCTAATTTTGCAACGTGAAGACTTTTACTGCATTCTCTCCGTATTCATGTGCCGACGCCGTCTTACCTCTAAGCTGCCACGTGTTGCCTTCTGGGCTGATGTGGCTCAGTGGGTGAAAACCTGCATTTTCTTCTCAGAGAAGAAAGTCTTTCGTTTTGAAATTTGGCAAAAATCGGAAACAGGAAACGAATTTCAGAATTTTCCCATCATGGCTGTTTTGCCGGATGAGACAGATTTATTGTAGCCTTCTGGCCACGCAGACGAGATTAACAGTGGTTCATTATGCCAAGTTTTTGTTCTTGTGTTCTTGTAAATTGAATTCTTTTTTGATTTTCATCTCTCATCAACATCACTGTCATCTCAGAAGTTGGACCCGTCATGTACGGTGTCATGGGACTGTTTGTAACCCCCGGGGGAATCACTGCAAAGTTCTGCAAAGTTCTTCATCTGCATGTCTTCATCATAGAGCAGAGGTTTGTGGGACCAGGAGGAAGGATTGATTCTGTGTCTGATTAACTGAAGTAGCAATGACACTGCAGCACAGTCGGGTTTAATATACAGGCCAACAATAAAAACAAAAAAGCCCATATTTACTGTGCATTTGTCCCTTTTTTGTGAGTTTTCTGCAGCTTTTGAAACAGAGGCAGTGCTATTGGCTTGGTAGAGTCTGGTTTTAATGTTCTGACTGGTATTCAATTCAATTCAATGCAGAATTTCCTGTCTTTAAGGTGGAAAATAATTTTGTATGAACAGAAATATTAGTGCTTATCAGTGATTGTGTTGATATAAACTGTTTTCATTTGTAAAGTGAAAGACGGATATGTGCAAAAGAGAAATAAAAAATTCCCCCAGTCATATAATATTCGGGGGATTTTATAGTTTTGCACCGTTTATTTACCCTTATTGCTGTTGTTTACATCGACCATCCACTTCCTGTAAGTAGATGTGAAACAATGCTTCTACTTGTGAGTATTTTGCTTGCAGCGTTCTTTCTGTGTGAATTCACTGTAACTGTGAATAAAGGCTGTAATCTGCCGAACCCTGTCGGGGCTCAGAGTTTCCCGTCTGTTCTGGCTCCTGTGGAAAATAAGTTTCGAAAGTGGTGACGATAATGATACAAAACGCTGCACAGGCAGTTCATCGTCTTAGAATAAACATCAACAGAAACAATATAGCATAACATCCACACTTTGAAACTTTATAGTCATGCTAAGCAATATGACAGCTTCCATACGTCAGGAGAAGAAGCAAAATGAAGCTTTAAAGATAACACTTTATGTTGGTTTTAGCTCATTTCAGACAGTAGTTATGTCCACGACCTTGGTGTGTGTCCTTGGTGAAGCACAAAAAGCTCATTTCCTATCAAACTTAATAAGTTAAAACAACCAGCTTCCCATTTTGAGAGTCATGAGTTGTCCCATTTTCACAAGACTGTTGACAAAGACTTGAGACCGTCTTAGTTTAAAAACATCTGAAAATTGAGAGCGCTGTTTTCTTTCCCTCAACTGCCATTTTCCTCCAGAGGACGTCAGGAGCCAGGTCATGTTGGGAGTGCACCTCTCTGCTGTATCTCATTTAATGTATTGAGCATGACCTCGTTCGTTGTATTTCAGTTTTCCCCATCTTACAGGGTGGAATCAGGACTTCATTGGGGTCCTCACTATTTCTCTAGGGTTGCTGGTTTAGATCTTGGTAAGGAACTGGTAGCATGTCTCAGTTTCCATCTCTAAACACAAATTAGTCCTACATGTTGGACCAAAGAAAACCCCAAAAGATCAAGATCATGGACCAGCACATCCTGTCCTGAACCAGGCCCGTGCAAGTAGGTGAACAGCTGGTGGCCAGACGGGGCCGCTCACAGCAGGAGTAATAGGGGTCATGGGTATTTGTGGATCGCGAGTCCGAATGGCGTCCTCGCAGAGTGGATTTTCTTTTCTTCCAGATAGATTTACCTTGTGGGAAAAGCTCATCAACCCAACAGTCCTGACTCTAACACCTTCTGGTCGTCCATGTGGAGCTGCTGGCCTCGTGCAGCAGTATCCCAGTTCCACTCCCAGTTGGAGCAGTACTGACTGAACGTTGTTCACCACCGAACAGGAAGTGAAGAAAGTGGCGCCACGCAGCAGGTGACTGGGTTTCCATGAACAACGCTACTCGTCAGTGTTTTAATCGGCAGCTTTTGCATCGTCACAAACATCACAACACAAATATAAAATGCGTGGATCCTTGCTAACATTTCAGTCAAAATAAAGGTCACAGCTGATTTACTGTACATCCATTTATACATTATAGACATTGTATCTCATTCAGACGCAAGCACATTCAAAATGCCTGGAATCATACACATTTGTATTCTCTCTGTAGCTTATATGCTATTCTTAAGGCGGACATGTACTCTTGGCAGTGTTTGCTGAGTGCTACATGTGGATAGTGGCGAAGCCGGTGTTCTAGAACCCATCTCTATCTACTGGAAGTGAAAAGTGACACAACGTAGGACTGAAACCCTGTCACACCGTCAAGCAGGAACATTTGCTTATCTGATCTACAGTATATCAGACCCATAGATTTTCCCTGCTCAGTTCAGCTGTGTTGCCTGCTAAATCACACTGAACACTACGTAATTAACCGGATCAGAGTGGAACAATCACATGTTGCCCCTGACGGACAGCCTCTGTGAGTGTGGACCACGGAAACCAGTTATGACTAAAGCACAGACAAGAAAACAACACAGACATTCTTCGCCTTCTTTACGCTCCATTTAGCTTGTTTAAATGAGTGGAAGAGCACAATGTTCCATTAAGGTCATCAGAGAATAAAAACTAACTTGTTTAGAGCATGTGGAGATGCCACTTTATCGCACAAAGCCTACGTGTGACAAAATAATATAAAGGAAATGGGTGAAATGTCACTAACACGAACAAGACCTGGGACTCAGTGTATAGTACAATCGAGAACATTCTCCTTTGAGACAGAATATAACAGTGAAGCGATAAATACTCGAGGAGCGAGGGATATCTGAGGCAAGGTAGCATTGGACGCTTGTATGATTTGTCTCCATGTGTCCTCCTTCCGTGTCCACGTTTGTCATTCTCAGTCACCGTCTACAAAGAAGCAGCCCACGTGCGCGCTGCGGCAGCTTGTCTGTCTGGCGGACAGAGGCGAAAAGAAGAACGACAAGAAAAAAAAAAGAAGAAATAGCTGCAACTGTCCTGCGGTCATGATGGGCCGTGGTACCGTGGCCGATTCAGCTGTCCCGTTGCTTGTTCGCGAGTCAAATGGGTTTGCTGGTTGTTGGGGCGGGCTCAGCAAAACTGGTAGTTGTTGGTCTTCATCAGGGGCTCCTCCTCTTCCTCGTGGTCACAGGACCGTTCACAGGGGGGGTCGTAACGCTTGGGCTCATCACACGCCTCACCTTCTGCGACCTGCTCCGGCTGCACGTTCCGGTAGATTAGCTGTTGGAAGACAGACGGAGCTTTTTTAGGAAACATTCTTGTGTTGGATAAACCAGAGATGTTTGGTTTTTATTTCTGAAAGAATTTCAGGCCAGCTCACCTTCTCCTGCTCATCCTGGCCCCCGAGTAATCTGTTTATCATCTGACTGATCATGCTAAAGGTGGGACGCTCCGTGGGCTCCAGGTTCCAGCACATCTTCATGATCATGTAGCTATGAGAACAACTGAATTTAAGCTGTCCAGAATTTTCCAGAATTTTCAAACTGTGCAGGGTAAAATCAGACTTTATTTCTGGATTCGAAAGCTGAGCGATGGTGGCGCAGTTTGAGCAGAGGGGCCCGTTCATAGGAGCTCCTGACCCCCCAATCTGACTTCACTGGCATGAAATAGCAGTTACATGGATTTTTAGCTCTCAGATCATGTGGCTAACAGGCAGAACGGAGGCCTGACTCACAGCAAAAACAACAAATGATGAGGCCCTGACTCAGTCCCCTCTGTTTCCATCGCACAGTTATTCTGGGTGGCGTGACAGACACGCTAAATCTGCAAATACAGGCCTAAAGCCCCTTTAAGATACTGGGGGGAAAAAGAGTTTTTTCAGTTGCTTCTTAAGTCCAGCATTAAGCTTGAAATCTATCTTTTAGGTTTAGGCAGAGGAATAGCATGAAAGAGCCCAGGAATGCTAAAAGAACATAACATTTGGCACACTTACAATAAGTAAATTAATATCTCAATCACAGCCTTGAAAGCGTGAACAAATTACAAGATGATGCAGCTTCACAGGCTCTAATAAACTGAGTGAACACCTCTGACTTTTAGGAGAGTCAGAGTCACTTGATTTACCAATAAATCTCAATAGTACTCAGGTGACATGAAGCGATTTACCAGCACTGACAGTAATGATGCTGAACTTACATCTCGGGAAGGGCGAAATCTGGTTGGGACATCTGGTAGCCACGCTTGACCATCTTGTAGAACCTGGAGTCCACGGCCATGCTGGGATAGGGGCTCTTGCCTAATCATGGATCATATATTTTAGCCAGAAGTCATGAAACAAATATGTAAATGTCATATGGCTCTGCGCACAACTCTGACCTAAGGAGAAGATCTCCCACAGGAGGATGCCGTAGGACCAGACGTCGCTCTGGACGGTGTAGACGCAATCGAAGATACTCTCAGGAGCCATCCACTTGACTGGAAGACGCGCCTTCACACATCACGCAAAAAGCGTCAGCGTTTATTGTTTCATCTATTCTACCACTGTGACAAAAGACAATCAGCTCATCGTACGTTGCCCTTCACCACGTAGTTGGAGTCGTTCATGATGTCTCGTGCCAAACCAAAGTCGCAGATCTTGGCCACTCGCTTGTCGGTCAAGAGGACGTTGCGAGCAGCCACGTCTCTGTGGATGCACTGGAATCACGCACACATGTTACCACAGCGTGCTACATTCTTTAAGCGTGTAAATCCCAAGTATGGCCAAAATCACTCACATTCCTGCTGGCCAGGAAGTCAAGGCCCTGAGCCACCTGAAGGGAAAACCTCAGCAAGTCGTCAATGTCCAGCGGCCAGTCGCCATTGTCCTCACATAAAGATTCTACCAGTCAGAAGGGAATTCAATTTATAAGGTGAGAAGCTAAAAAACAAATACCTTTCAGCTGCTGCTGTTGTGTGACTCCTACCTGATGCTTCAATATGCGACTGCTGGCTTGGTCTCATCTCCAAATATGTGCTTGAAGACGTGCTGGAGATGCCGCTGTCACTGCAGGGAGAAAAAAACAGGACAAACAAAGAAATAAAAAGACGGGCATTGGCAGAAATAGAAATGTTAGCCTGTGAAGCCTTCACATACCTTCTAATGTACCACTTCTGGTTGCAGATGTTTTTGTAGTCGTTGGAGTTCTCCATGATCTCAGGAATATTCATAACTAAGTTTACAAATGTTTCTGCCTTCTGACGAAGAAAGTTCAAGAGGTCGCCCAGGCTGCAGTACTCTGTGATCACAAGAACTGGTCCTGAGGATGAAAGACTCCTTGTTAGCGCTCTCCTTGGAAAACAAACTCGCACGTGATGAGGATTTCTCATGCAAACTGGCTGACTGATTCTGAGCCCCCCTAATAACAGAGCCCAGAGGGGATGCTGGCTGACCTCCGTAGGTGCAGGCTCCCAGAAGGTTGACAATGTTCTGATGGTGGCCCAGGTGACTCAGGATCTTCAGCTCAGACATCAGAGCCTCCCTCTCATCTGAGTGAGCGTTGGCTGCAAACACACAACGTCCTCCACTATGATCATGTCATTGCAATTTGTGACTGGGTAAAAGAAATGATTAGCAAGAAAACCAAAAGAATGAAATGTTCAAAACAAACCTGTTTTTATCTGTCCTTCTTTTGAGATGTCTGAAGATCAGCTCACCTTTTAACATTTTCACAGCCACACGCAGTGTGTTGTCCTTGTCCTCTCCTAAACCAAAGGCAGTGGCCTCCACAACCTTCCCAAAAGCTCCTGCCCCCAGAACCTTCCCTGATGAAACCAAAAGCACAAGTTAAATAGATGTTGGTGTTCTCAGTTAGATTGATATTAGGTACTAGACCTTTGAGTGAAGTACAGCCCAAAAAAATCTGCAGATTCTTAATGTTATGAGAGAGTGAAGTGATTCAAACCTAGCTTAAGCTTGTCTCTTGGAAACTCCCACTTCTCATTGTAGGGCAGCTGAGTGGGGTCGATGAAGGTGTAGTTGTTTCCCTCTCTTGCTTCAATGATCTTCCAACGGATCTCAAATCTGGGTTTCTTCAGATTGAAAGTCAACAAAGTTTATACAGTTGTATAAAGCATTAACCGGAAGACTTGAACCTGGCTATTTTTAGGATAATGAAACTTACTTGTTTGTATTTATAAAGCAGGAAAACCAGTAGCAATAGGAAGATGGCCAGGACACCCGCTGCCCCGATGAGGGTGGAAGTGAAGAGCTTATCTGTACAATCAGAGTTGCACAATTGTTTCTTTGTGCTTTTACACACATATAATATTTTTAAAAAATGTCAGCGGAACACACAAAATAAATCCTATCACAATCGCTGAGTTTTACCAAAACTACAAAGGGATCAGCTGCTCGTGATAGATTCGGTCAGGTTGAGACCTGTGTGATCGGTGTGACTCAGAGGTTCATCAGGGCTGTTGGACACTCACCAGAGACCTCCACAGTGAAGGTGTCGCTGCTGACGCCAACGAGGTTGAAGGCCACGCACTCCACCGTCATCCTGTGGTTGGACAGGCCCACGGTGAAGACGCTCTCCACCTCCACGGCTCCGTACTCCTCCCGCTGCACCTCCACCGTGAGAGCCTGGGGATGGTTCTGCTTTGGCAGTCCTGTGTTGTTCCCATTGCACCTGCCTCATTGCAACGCGTACACAAGCAGACGGTCATCGTTGGCCGAACGGCTCCAGACAGCCGACTAACGATCCCTGTCTGTTGCTACTCACGTCGGCCGTATCCCAGAACACTGGTACCAGATGATTTGGGGAGCAGGATATCCAAAGGAGGTGCAGGTGAGCGTGGTTATATTTTCCCACCTCACCACAGCGATGGGTTTCTCTGTCAGTAACAACAGGAAAACAGTTTTAACCGCTGGAAAACAAAAAAATGCTGAGCGCTCGATGACATCTCTCTGCATCTGTAGCCAATCCTCAAATGCCCTCTGGTGGTAGGTTGCAGTAAGATGAAACCGAAATAATATTTTTGGATGAATTTGGACATTTTAGATTGTTTGTATCGCATTAAGGTTGAACTGTTTGGTTTTGTTGAACATATTAAGTTAATGCATTCAGCTGTAAATAGGCAACTGCAAAGGTTGCCTCAGGACAGATGACTTTTGTACAAAAACACATCTGAGTGGTTTACTGTGTCACTTACGATACATTTTGACATGGAAGCTAATGGAGCCATTGGCCAAGTTGCTCTTGGCGTAGAATGTGTACTGTCCCTGCTCCTGTGCATTCATCCTCTTCAACTGCAGCCTAGCGTGGTATCTAAAGAAGGGGGTGAAAAAGGGGATCTGAAATGACTAACTCTGTGGTTTCAATTCAGACAGTTCCTATTTATCCCGCAACCAGTTCTTCCTTCTAGTAGCAGTATATGACCTAAGTGTTTCCTGTCCAATGGAACCACAGTAACCCACGCTTTGCTCCTAAATTCACCCCGGCCTCGTGTTATGCTTGATCGAGATGTGGTGTCCATATGTTAGCGAGCGCCAGATCTTGCCTGTTGTTGTATCGCACAAACATGTGCTCCTGCATGGATGTGCTGGGAGACGTCGGGGTGTGCCATCTGTGGTCTGTGATCTGGGGGTACGCTTCCACCATCACGCCGAGCTCCAGATCTTCGCCCTCATTCACCTCCACCGATAAACCCTGGCTGGCCAGTTTGGGGATCAGCTGGGGCCACAGCCTAATGTAGGGCTTTTCTGTTGGTGAGGAAATGTTGCCACTCAGTGTTTTTATGACTTATTTCAGACTCAAATCAAGAGAGATCGTGTTTGTGGCTCACCTACAACCAGCAGGTAAGTGTTGGAACTGTTCACGCCTGCTTCATTCGTGCCGATACAGGAAATGTTTCCAGTGTCTGCGAGGTCTACAGCCGAGATGGTGAGTATGCTCTGGATGTCCAGGCGGTTCTCTCCGCTGGAGCGAACCCTCTCCTCTATTGTTACCCTCTGAGGACCACATTCATCAGTCAAGTCACAGCTAAAGCTGGGGTTCCCACCACAAAGAGGAAAACAGGGCGATACCAACCGACTTGGTGGTGTAATTCCAGGTGACGTTGTAGTTAAAGTTGGGGTTGTGCGTCATGCACCGGATCTGGAGTTCCTCCCCAACGATACGCACGTATTCATCCATCTCCAAGAAGACATATGGAGGGAAACGAAGCTCTGGAATGAGACAAAAATGTAAAGTTGCCTCTTGAAAACAGCAAAAGGGGTATTTTCAGCACAGTGCACTCACTCTGTATGACGTTGATGGAAAAGGTCTTGGATGTCTTCTCCACCCCTTTCACCTTGGCTGTGCAGACGTAGTCGGCGTTGAAGCTGGGCTGGAGGCTGCGGATGAGAATCCCGCGGTGTCGGTAAACTGTGTAGTTCATCTCTGGGGGCACCGTGGTGCCGTTGTCCATGCGGAGGCCCAGATCTGTGGCTTCTGGGTCCGTCAGCAGGCAGGGCAACAGGTAGTCCTCCCCCTCCTTCCTCACCACCCTCAGAGATGTGCTGCTGGTCCAGAACACACGGTTTGGATCTAAAGCAGCAAAGAAGGAGAATTTCAAGAAGGATGGCGGGTCGTGGGGAATCAAGTGGAAGCAATGCAGACAGGGCGAGCAGGAAATCACAGTCAGAGCTCACCTTTTATGTACACGTGAACCGAGGAGGTCAGGTGACGGTGCTGCGCCCAGGCGCTGTAAAAACACTTGTAGGTTCCGGTGAATTCTGCGGTGGGACGCGCGACCCTTATGGTGCGGAGGTTGCCGGGGCTCCTGGACATGTAGCGTTTGTGTTTAGGGAGTCTTGTTTGCCAGTTTACAGGCCCGTCGCCCCCGCACTTCAGCTCCAGAGAGGTTCCGGGTTTGACCACGACCTCCGAACTCTGCACCACCTTAGAGTTGAACCAGATCACTGGATGTCTCCATTCCACTGTGATGGAATCAGGCATGGATCAGTTTTTCTAATTGCAGGATATTTAGAAAACGAGTTATCGCATCTGCATGACGAGACAGATTTAGTTTCGGAATAATATGAACAGGTGAGCAGTTTTTATGATGGTAAAAATGTATCTGGATGCATAAAACAGGTTCTGTTGTATTTTATATGGCAAGAAATGAGATTTACATTTAAGGTTCCCGAGCTGTTGTTCACAAATCACTGCTGAAGAATTTATTTTGCTGAAAACAACTAAATTTATGGACGATATAAGATTGAGTCTAGACCTGCAAGGTTTAACATCGGGAGATGACTTTTGCAAATAAATGAACTCAAAACAAAACTGAGGAAACATGTTTTCCAATGACCTGCTCGGTGCACACTTTCACTAAAGGTTATAAAAGTTTTCATTCAGGGGCATCTTGAAACGTGAAGCAGAACTGAAGTTTCACAATCAGCATATTGACACAAATCCCAGCACAAATTAGCTGAGAAGACATTTGAAGGATTCCATCCTGAGATGATTCAGATGTTTGAAAAGATTCTTTCGTTCTCAGCAGCCAGACTGGCGATGATATATATATATATATATATATATTTTTTTTTTTTTTTTTTTTTTAACTTTATCTCCATATTGACATGACTAAATGAACAATTTTTCCAATTTTAGGTTAACCTCAATTAGACCTTGTGCAATAATCCACCAATAAGTGCAGCTAATTCGCTCGTCTATAATTAATCCAAACAACAGAGGTCCTTGTGTGCTCCAATGGAAATTCATGAATTAGCAGATGAGACTCAACTATAGAACATGAGTGTTGTTCAGAGTTTATGAATCAAGAAGAACCTGACAGAGGCAGAATGACTTTAAAGCATCTCATGATTCTACAGAGAATTCACACAAGCTGTAAAAGGGAGTTTTCACTTCCCCCCTGGCAGCAAGGCCTTGAGTTCATGCCATGAAATACACAACATGAGGGTTTCATGGTCACAATTCTACAGCCAGTATGTATAACTAATTGATTTCTGGTGCACAAACTTATTTGCATTACACAAAAAGCTTCTGAGATGTTTGTAAATCAACAGATATCAACAGATATTTTAAAAAAAATATCTGCTTGCTCTCCACTCCCATTGGAAGGTTCGTGATGGGCAGGACATGAGACAGAGACATATTTTCTGCTTTTACCTGAAGAAGCAGAGGCCATAATCCCCATCAGCAGTGGGAGGAAAGACTGCATCTTGGAACAACTTCAAAGCTGTAGGAGAAATGAAAACACTAAAACACCATTTGTCCCCCAGATTCTAGAGGATCATTCCGTCCAAGCTTTTGTGTCAGAATAACTGTAATGCCAGTGTGTGTTGCTTCCTTTGTTCTCACCTGTGATGTCTCCAGCCTTGACGATTCCGGCCTCCGGAGTTTACACCAAAATTCCTGTCACTTCACAAATTCCTCTGTTGCTTCTGTGCTCCTGCTCCCCTTCTGCTTGTTTACAGACTCTCCACCTCAGGAGGCAGGCAGCAAACATGAAATCACTCGTGCAGCAGCAACTGGGTGGAGCAAGAGTGTGTGGGTGTGTGTGTGGGGGGGGGGGTCAACATTTCATGCTTAACAAATTAATGAACCAGTGCTCAATTTGTGGCAGAAAAGCTCAATTCTCCCAAGATATCCATTGATGTGAGACTAATCACCCCGTCGCCTTTGAACCAAGGCTGCCGGGCTTCTGTAACCAGAAAAGGGGCTCAACGGGGGCAAAAAAAATCAAAAGGGCTCTGTCACTGTGAGAATTAGGATGAAGGGGATAAAAATATGTCCATAACTAGAGAAGAGAATTGTGAATAGATCCAGTCTATAGTCTGCTTTGGAAACTGAAGAAAAAGAGGTGTTTTTACAATAAAGAAAGCAAAAAACAACGTGTATTTAAGAAAATTGAGTTATATTCACAATTTAGTGTCACTACTAATAAAATCACGAAAATACACAAGAACCGGTGATTTTTACCACAATTTAAATGAGTCACACATCCTGTGGTGCTGCAGTAATACACATTTATTGTCACATTTATGATACATAAAACAGCACTTAAAAAAATACATTTGTAAACGTTAAAAAAAATACTTTGGTACCTTAGCGTTTGTTACAATGACTTTGTGCATTTTACATTGTGAGAGGAAGTTTACATAGTATTTTACGTGGCGGACTAAAGGTAAAACTTTTAGTGTGAGTGACCATTATGGAATGCAACGCGATACTAGAAAGTGTTCATGTACAGAGGCACATCGGCAGTGATACGCTGTCTTCTTCAGAATTTTTCCAAGTATGGCCGGCCATCGAGAAACAGATTTCATCAGACAAACCGCTGGTTCACTTTTGTTGATTGTATAACTTTAGTTGGAATTTCCACATCTTTTTCTAAATAAAGTGCAAATCTGGCACAGATTTATGACATAAACCTATATAAGACAATTTCAAAATTCACAAATTATACAGAAAAACAATTCACTGACAAAAAAAGGGAGATTAACTCCTGGTCCGAGCTGAGTATCAGTAAAACAGTGGCTGAGGAATTTGTCTGCATTACAGCTGTTTTAACACCATTAATAGACAGTAAATCTGGTTAAGGAACAAACTGAAGCCTTAACTGTTGGTTTACTTACTGGAAATGAAACACATGGCAATTACATTAATTATTGAGTGTAAAAGTCTGTGCTTGAAGTCTAAAATTAGTTTTTCTGAAAAGAAACACTTTGAACTGTAACACGGAGGGAAACATTCTTCAACTTTACAAAAAAATCTCAGGCTCACAAGGCTTGAAAATTTGCTGAAAAATACAAACAATGGATTCTAAATTTTTTTACTAAGTGAGTACCATTTTTAAAGAGTTTCTTCTGATAAAAGTGTGAAATTCTGCCCTTTCGGTAGTTTCAGAGGCACTAAATGTGATAGAAAAACTCAAAATATAGCAAAACATGTTGAGTGCTCAGTGTAACTACAAAAATGACTCAGTCTCAGTTGTGCTACATTCTACTTTAGTCATGTTCCCTTTTTTAGGCAAGTCAGTCAAAAAAGAGAATAAAAATTTCCCAGAAAGGGTCATTTTTTCCCTGGGGGTTTCTACAGGAAGCTGTCTTCAACCTCAGGTGTCCCAGATGATCCCAGCAGCGCGTCCCTCTCGCTGGTCTCCTCCAGCCTGTCCTCCTCCGGCAGCGTGTCAGTGGAGTCGTGCACAGAGTCGGTCTCCTCCTCTAGAGCCAAAGAGCTGAGAGCCGGAACACAGATCACCGTCACACCGTGAGATTAGTAAACCGTTATTAAAGGTCAGTAAACACAAGCTCAGTGACACTGAGGGCAGTTGAGGTGGAATCTGTGATTTAGATTAATAATTCAGTTTATGGGGGTTTGGAATGCTTGACTGTGGATCCTGAGTCTAGCCTTCTGGAGATCTAGATAAAACATTTATTGGGTATCAACATTGGCTGCATGTTTAAATGTGATAAACTCATTGATGCAGCATCTCAAGGCTCAGAGCGTGTTTGGGGTGCTTTTGTTAATATTTCGGTCTCGGTACCTTTCAGGGCTTTCTGAGGGCACGTCGGTGAAAGCTTCCTCCGGTTTGGGGTCTGGGATGGGAATGATGTACTCGTTAAAGGAGGTCACCCCCTCCTGAACCTCTGCCTCGTTTCTGAAGCGCCTGGTGTTCTGGTTGTAGGGATCCGGGAAGTCGGAGAGTCCAACCAGGGAAGGGGAACCGAACGCCGGGTTGGCGATCGGAAAAGGCGAGGAGAGTCGAGGTTTGGTGCGTGCCACTGCGGGGTGGTCGCTCTTCAGGAAGGTTTCATTGACTTGGCTGTATTTCTGTTGGACACGGCAATTTTGTGGCTTAATCACCAGGCGGAAGACTCAAAAGACAAAAACTTTTATGCTCATTTACAAATGACTGTTATTTAACAAAATCATATAGCCTTCTTAATCTCCAATTATTGGATTTTCCCAAAGTCCTGCATAGTAAAAGTTATGCTTCATTCGCAGAGTTGTAAGACTTCCATTAAGCTGTATATGATCAGCTGCATATATTAAGAATCTGAAGGATAATTTGATAAACAATACAATTGAAACATACTTAATTTACAGAATCGTGTTCTAATCATGTTCAAGACTTAAGTTAACTAATATACACAATAATACACAATAAAACAGTATTTACTATATTTTTATCTTAAAGTTATGGAGGGTAAGAAACTAGCTGAAAGCTGAAGCCATATAAAACAATTATATACGGTGAGGACTCAGAAAGTCAATGTCTGAATGAATTTCTGGCCTATAAACAGCCACTAGGGGGCAGACAGGTTGACTATCAGTTTTTCTCCAAAGTCACAGAGAAACAACATTTAAATAAAGAGTTTGGTTATTTTATTTTTTTTAGTGAGAAATGAAATGTTGGATTTATGACAAGCTCCAGGGTAAAAAGCAGTTTTATGTATAAACAAAGTACCTTTTTATAGCTGTCTGTCAGCATATCCCCCACACAGTGAACCAGAAAGGAAAAGTCGGGCCTCTTCTCAAACGTCTCGTCCCAGCACCTCTTCATGATCTCATACCTGCAAATGTAACCGCATCACAATTAGTTCCTAACTCAACCACTTTGTGACGGCTCTGTGTGCATCACCGGACACTGGGATGGTGGGATTGAAGCGGGACTCACACTTCGTCAGAGGCGTGAGCGGGCTTGGCCATTCGGTAGCCTCGCTTCAGCGCGCTGTAGAACAGCTCATTCATGGGTAGATCCGGGTACGGCGTTCCTCCTGCGCAAAACATTTCAAATCTCATACAAGTTGGAAACATGCCGGGAAACTCAGCGAAATGGATGTGAACTGCCGTAAATTATGGGAAATTAATTTTCGTTTACTTCCCAAGAGAGACAAACATATTCTATGATGAATGACTTTTATTAGTCCAGTGACAGATTGGGAAATGAAAATAGAGAATCTTTCTTTCCCACTCACAGAGGCGGAATTGTGAGCTTAATTTTTACCGCCTTGCTCCTATGTAATAAACCGTCGCCTTTGGAGGAGACACAGAAGTTCAGGGGAATGTTGGGGGGAAAAAAAGCTATATGTACCAAGCAAATGCTGAT
This sequence comes from Takifugu rubripes, assembly GCF_901000725.2. Lineage (NCBI taxonomy): Eukaryota > Metazoa > Chordata > Actinopteri > Tetraodontiformes > Tetraodontidae > Takifugu > Takifugu rubripes. The sequence goes on along the minus strand of NC_042298.1, from coordinate 6,333,445 downwards.
TTTATTGTTATAAACTGTGCCTAATGGGATGAAGACTCAAGCAAACGGTTATGGAATCTGAATTCATATTTCAGAGCTGCTTTGGAAAATTGGGTTTTACCCATGTCGATCAACGAAGAATTCGGAAAGGCCTGAGTCTTTACTGAGAAACATGCAGCCCATCAGGTGCAACCAGTTTAATGTGACCCAGATATGCGATTAACGGGGATGAATCCCTCCTTTGTGTCAGCCAGTTCTTGTCAGGATGTTTTTTTTCCTTCACTTTTTTCGCTTTTGTTCCTTGTGTTTATGTGTGAATCTGAAATGGATCTGAACTCACCCAGCGTGAAAATCTCCCAAAGAAGAATGCCGTATGACCACACATCACTCAGGGTTGTGTACAGGTTATGGAAGATGCTTTCCGGTGCCATCCATTTCAAAGGCAGAAATGTCTGTGGAAAATTAGAAAACATTGTTCGAATGTGTTGATTTCATCATTTATTTCTGTATCAGGTTCAATTTTTGCCATTGATCGGGGCAACACTTACGCTGCCTTTTGAGATGTAGTTGGAGTCGTGCATGATGTCTCTGGCCAGGCCAAAGTCACAGATCTTCACAAGTTTGCCCTCACAGATCAACACATTTCTTGCCGCGAGGTCTCGATGGACGCACTGCGGAAAGAATGAGCTGAATATTGTTTCCACACCTGAGACTTCATTTCGTTCATGCATCAAGGCCAAGGTCATGGTAGAGCTGTTTGGGTACATGGAATGCTGAGCCAACTGGCTGGTAGCAAATTGCGGAATAACTGAATCAAATCCACATGGACAGTGACATGATTATGGAGTTCTTTTCGTCCCTTACGTTCTTGGAGGCGAGGAACTCCATCCCTTTGGCCACCTGGTAGCTGAAGCCCAGAAGGTCGTCGTAGGTCAGAGCAGGAGAGTCGCTGATGACCAGGTCCACCCTGCCCCCACCTGAGCAGAGGAGAGCCCACAAACACCAGAGGAAGAAGAGAAAGCGAGGAGCGTCACACTGAGGAGTGGATTGTCTGGTGGTCGAAATTATTGCTATCCTGTGACTTCACGGACTGAAACGTTTAACATCCGACAGCATTTGATACAGTCGGCCATCAAACAGGCACAGATTCGCGACAGCAAAACAATCTTTCTCTGCTTCAGTTTGCACTATATTCTTAGATTTTCAGGGTGATCTTCTATTGCGAAAGATAAGCAGATCATCAAAGTTCTCCAAGTTCCCCTCATCATAACTTGCTTTTCTGTATTTACTGGACTGAATTCTTTACAGTTATGAACACTTTCGACACAGTCAAAAGAATTATTGCCCTTATAAATGCACAGAACCTTGCTCTTGGTAGAGGTCCTGCTGGTAGGGCGACTCGTACGGAGACGGTTGGATGTCTGCATACTTGATGGTGTCCATCTGCTCCTGCATGGGAACGTAAACTGCAGGCTCGTCTTTACTCATGTCCATGTATCCTCCATCACTCTCGCTTCCAAAAGACACATAGCTGAAGAGACAGATGAAGGGACAGAGGACGCAACTCCATTAACGCACAGCTCCTGATTCACACCAACTTTACAGGGAACTATTTTAACAACTTTCTGATAGTTCTCACCCTTTCCTCTGGCTGAGGGGAGTACTCCCTCCTGAGATTAGACTGCCGTCATCTTGGTTTTTGTCCAGGTAGTACTGCAAAAAGGTGTGCTTGTTCCTGTGCAGGTAGTCCACCAGGTCACCATAGCGACAATACTCAGTGACGAGATACAGAGGTCCTGATTGGCAGAAGAGAAATTATGGGTTTTTTAAAAATTCAATTATAGCTACCATTTCCTAACATTTCAGATCATATTTTTTAAATCTTTTAATGTATTTTTACTGTATCTTCCCTTTGCCTGATCAAAATCAAACATTACATTTTTGGTTAATACATTTATAAATAGTATAACTTCAGCAAGCTTCATTCAGTATTCTGCTACATGTATCTGACAGAAGTGCATCCAGAAATATTAGCCAGAATGCACCAAAATTGCAGAAAAAAGTAAACTACACATGAAGAAATGCAAACCTGGATGCTCATCAGTTACAATACAAAAGGAACGTGATGGTTTTTGTTTTGTTTTTTTCCATAAAAGGTAAAGGAATCTTTAAAATTCTGTCAAATAGAAAGTTGGCAGGCAAATAAAAGAGTGACTCATACAAGTAAATGAGAAAAGGTCTAAAAATTAGACAGGTCAGGTGCCTTTAATGCATAAAAACCATCAGGATCATGACTGTAATCGTGTTACTGGTACTGGTACCACTGGGGCTGGTCCTACACCTCACCATGTTTGGTGCAAGCTGCCAGTAAGTTGACAATGTTGAGGTGAGGCCCCAGGTGACTCATGATCTTCAGTTCTGACATCAGAGCCTGGGTCTCGCTCCTCCGGGCCGTAGCTGGAGGGACAGAGAGAAGGAGGGAGAGCAGAGAGAGAGAGAGAAAGTGAAAGAAGGGTCATTGTGAGAGAACTAAACGTGCCCACATCAACTTGTTCCTGCCAAACTGCTTAACTGACCCCTTGGCTGCACCTCAAACCGGCCTGGCAGTCCAGCTAAAGCTCAGCAGGCTCTCAGTTCTCACAGGAACATGGCTCTGATGCCACAATGTTTGACAGCTATGCATGTGAGGAGTGGATTTCTGCTGTTTTCAAACGTCTTACCCTTCAGCATTTTCACTGCCACTTTAATGCTGGATTGGGAATGCGAGAGTCCGTGCGCGGTGGCCTCGACCACCCTGCCAAAGGCTCCTGATCCGAGCGTGCGACCTGAAACACGGAGAAAGGCTCAGTAGGACGCGGTGTGAATGGAGCACATGGCCGACCTGAAAGGGAGAAAGGAAAACCTTTCCCTTCTGTTGAAATATTAATCTAAACAAATGTCATTTCCAGGAAGCCAGGATAAGAAAATTGGCTGGGGCAAAGATCCGATCATGGGAATTTTCCTGCCTGTGTGGAGCAGCTGACCAACAACAACACATTCTTCACAACAAAAGCTGTTAAAAGCCTTCAAAGTGAGGTGGGATTAGAGCCAAGACGTGAGGATTAACAAACCCCGTTTAGTATTCCAGCCTGAGCTGCAGCAGAGAAACTGCTGATGACCAGCGTTATGGAAACAACAATGTAACATTAACACACCCACAAAGCCATTGCTTTTCCAGATTTGTGTAATCCGACACAACTACCCCGATTTTACGCGATCTTCATATGTAACGTTCAACACTACAGTTACACTCGTTTCTTTACTGCAGGATCCTCAATCATCCACAAACCCTTTTTTCCATGCTACAAATTGTTGTTTTCAATATCATTGTTATTAATAAATTATTATTATTATTAATAAAACCATTGTATAACATGCCTGTGCCACAGCAAATATTAACAGGGTCATCTGTCCCCTCATGTCTCACCCAGAACCAGGTTGTCTCGTGGCATTTCCCAGGCCAGGTCATAGGGCAGGTGGATGGGGTCCACGTAGATGTACTCGTGGCCGTCCTGGCTCACCGACTCGATCACCTTCCATCTGATCTCATAGCGCGGCTTCTGACAACATACAGCAGACGCGCACGTGACACCCAGAAACACCAGAAGCCTGTTTCTCCTTTCGGAGGGAGCGTTTGAATTGTCTGCTGAGGGGTTTCTTACCTTCTTCCACACAGCGATGAGGATGATGATGGACATGATGATGATGGGCACTAACGTCAGGACAACAGCCAACAACACCACCTGGGAGAACAGAGCTGCACCAGGCAACAAGTACAGTCGGAAAACACCTTCAATACCAGCCTCCATTTCAACATTTCCTTATAATTTACCATGTTTCTAGATAATAGTTCGATGAAATAGTATTTCTGTACCATTCAAAATCCAGGGGACACTTACAGCTGGACACCAGTTTGACATCCCTGAAGTCGATGAGTCCTTCTTGGTTGGTAGTCTCGCAGCGGACGGTGGTGTGCTGGGGTTTAAAGAAGGTCACTTGGCTCCGTACCTGGTTGGTCCGACGCGCCTCGGTGACGCTGGTGTGGATGCTCAGCAGCTCTGGATCTGCTTTGAGCTGCTGCCACAAGCTCGTCTGGTTGTTGCACCTGCAGAGGAGGGTCGATCCGATGCAGCAGGTTGGGGTGGAACAAGAATATCTTTGAGTGCTCAGCCCCCTGGTGTCTGGTCCACAACACTTCACCGGTAATGGCCAGACTCACTTCAGCATGCTGTCGCAGCTGTACCACTGGATGGTGGGGGTCGGGACCCCCTCGGCCACACACGTCACCAACTGCTTCTTCCCAGGGAGGTGGTGGTCCGTCAGGTCTTTAATCCGAGCGAGAACTACAGACACAGACGGTAATATGGGCTGTTACCCTACAGAACATCATCAGGAGACCTGGAATATTAAAGGTCTTGGTCTTGTTTTGAATTTAGAAGAGCTACAGTTCCCATCGCTGAACAACGCTGAGATCAAACGTAAACGTCTTTGATCAAATCAATCATGACATCAAAGTTGCGTCACCGCTCTTCTGTTACCAGCACAGATGAGACAGCGGGAGGCTTTACTGCTGCACCGATGATTAAAATAAATGACTCTAAATATAAGATTTATTGTTTGGTGACACATGAAATAATAAGCAATGTTTTTATAATCAGCAGTGGTTATTGGCTGCTTTACATTGACTTAAAATCAAAGAAGGGACCCCTTTAATGGAATAAAATCCTTACCTTGTACTTCCAGGGCAAAGGTCACCTCCTTCACATCATCTTCATTTGTGATGAGGGCCGTGTAGAGACCCTTTTGCTCTGTCCTCACCCTCACCAGGGTCAGAATGGTCACATACCTGAGGTGGAATAACAATGGGAAACAAAAGGACAAAAATATGAAGAGGCCGACTGCTCTTGTGCCTGTCTCAACTCATATATATGGCTGTAATTATTACTCTTTTGGCCATGTTTCCTAAAGGAAGCTGTTGTGTGACTTTTTTTTCTCCTCAAAGATGTGTGTGTGAGTTGTGACAGGCGTGCTGTGTTTATGGTTCCTGTGTGATGAATGATGGAGCGCGGCCCTCTGGAGGGTATTGTGTTTCTCCGTGGAGAGCTTATTGGTGATGGACAAGAGCTTGATGCCTCTGGAGGTTGTCTTCCTGATGCTAAATATTTACATGCGTCAATTATTGCGAGCACGTTCTTCGGTATGAAGAGAATTTAAAGGGCGGAAGGTCAACTCCAGGGCCAGGGAGAATGTCTCACCTGATTTCATGCTCTTGTCTGATTATGATGGTTTTGTCTCCCCTGACCGGGGCACCGTCTTTCTTCCAGCGGATCTGAGGGGGAGGGTAGGCTTCGATTTCCACTCTCAGCTCAACGTTTTCCTGCAGTTCAGCGGTGATGTTTTGTTTTTTAGTAGATTTCACAGCCACAAAGCCTCTCTCTGCAGAGGAAAGATCATCTAATTGTCATCATACATTTGAATTTGGGGCAAAATGAATCAATTTGGGTACTGTAAATGTTTCGCCACTTGGGGGCAGCAAACACAGACTGACCATTTCATTAAGGCTATTAATATTATATATATATTAACGCTGCTGTTTAGTTCTAAGCATCTATGCACACTAAAATCACATTGAATTATATAAGATTGCTTATTATTTAGTAGTATTAATAAAAAAAACTGACTCTGAGGCGTAAACAACATTATTCTTATTAAATTCCTTAGACAGCAGCTAAATACTCTTTACTGAACAGCTGCAGCTGACCCTCTGTGTCCACTGTGGGCAAATTCTCTATTTTCTACCCAAAAACAACATTAATTATCTCAATGGAGCGTAAGTCATTCAAGGATGTCTTTAAAACCACGCCTTGCTGCAGATAGAATAAACATGTGCACTTCAAAATAAGCTTCAGTCACTGTCAAAGGGGAAGAAAGAAGAAACGATCAGCATGATGAGCCCTGCTTTTATTGGCTCCTGACCTGCACCTTGCAAGAATATATATAATTCTGGATCCAATGTAGCGGTTGAATTCAAAGCCTATATATAAACATTTCCAGTGCAGTTGGACTTTATTTGCAAAAACCTAAAGCTAGTACCAATGCCCCCCTAAAATTTAAGGCTTTATTTTTTTAAGGTACAACTCAGGGCAACCACACCATGCACTATTACTTATTCACTATCAACCAAAATGAATTTTAAACAGAAATAAACAGAGGGCAGATTAATTTCCTCCCATAGAAACACCTCAGTGCACTCAAAGGTCTAAGGTTTATATAATAAGCAGTCTCTTCTCTCTAAAGGAAATCTAATAATAATCATCTAGCCAGCATCCGTTTGTTTTACTTCAGTGTGTTTTTTCTCACCCAGAACAGTGATGTTGACACTGGCAAAGGCCTTCTGGTCCTGGGTGCTCTCATGAGCATGGCAGACGTAGGTTCCACTGTGGGCCACCGTAGCATGAGGAAAGACCAGGCAGGAGCGCATGGTTGTGGCAGAGAGGACCACGGTCTCCGGCTTATGCTTAACAATCTTGAAGACAAAAGGACATTTATGCTTAAATCTGCATGTTCCACCATAGGTAATAAACCAATGAATCAACCAGAGATGTGCTGAACTGATTGTTGAACTGCCATAAATCATGCTGTGTTAGGAAAATAAGGTGTGTCCCGACATCTTGGATTCATTTGGGCCCAGCTCAGGAAGCCTCAGAGCACTGGTGAACAAAAGCACTTGTTCTGCTCAGCGCCTACTCACGTCTCTGTTGGGGATATCCCAGGAAAAAAGCACCAGCTCCACTCCTTGCACTGTGCAGTTCACTGTCAGCGGTTCGCCTTGCTTCAGGACGGTCTGGGAGGCATTCACGTAGGCGTCGATGTCCTCTGGGACTGAAGCAGGAAGGAGAGGTGGTCAGGATGACATTTATTAAAACAATGTGTGGAAACCTCAGGCAACCAAGCAAAGAGCTAATAAAGATGGAAATCAAGATTTTTGATCAGTCATTAATTAACGCCAAACTTCTGCTTTTTAAAAACTATATTTCACCACTTCCTTGTGTAAATAGACAGTGAGGAAGGGCCACACACAAATAGAGGAAGCGTTTTGTCTTTTCAGATCAGGTGTTTATTGACTTTATTCAACTGAATAATTAACAGGATGAAATATTTGCAGCTGTCTAATGCACTGACTGGTTATCTGCATTTGATATTTATGGTTGAGTTAATACAAAAATACATTTGTTAGTTGTTCACACATGAGGATACATGAAAAATGTGCATTTTTATGTGTGGAAACTGAACATTTCCTCAGCCCTTACCGTGAATGCTGTAGACGTTGAAGGCCTGGGACTCTTTCACCTCCCCGTTCAGCTCTCCCCGACACACATAGGTCCTGTAGTCCAGATATGCCTTGAAGCCCTCACTAGGAACATAAACCCCGTTGACGGGCAAATCGGTGTCCTTGTCATAAAGGGTGACCGTGATGTTTGGATTAGTGACCACGCAGGGGACCGTGCTTTCACCGCTGGTCTTCGTGACCATGCCGTGGGAGCTTTCAATGAACCACACCTCAGGGTCTGAGGAGAGAAACGTCTCACCATCATCATCATAAACAGAACGCATAGCTCACGAGTCTTGTCTTTAAAACTGTGCTCTGTGCTCATTTGTATGTGGTATTTTAATGTACTTTGTCCTGTTTTAATCATTAAATAATACATTGTTACATTGGAACATGTGTCCCTGATGAAATCAAAGCGGCAGACTGTTTATTCTGTGATATACCTTGTGGTATCTTCTTGTGTTCATTAAATAATGAGATAAATGACATGATATAAAGTTTATATCATGTCATTTATCTCATTAGTTCTGTGTCTATTACTCTGATCTCTACTCTACTAAGTTCTAACTCCGTTTCCAAGACTGCAAAAATGTGCACGTACTGTATATAGGATCAGTTGGGGTTGGGCTTGACTGTAAATGAGGTCTTGCAGAAAACTAGCAAAATGTAGATGTAATCAGAGTAATAAGACCATCAGCAACAGCTGCTACTCTTGTCTCACATATTCGGTCTCACCAAGCCTCATTATTCTAGATTAGAGACCTGAAAGGGGCTCCAGGAAGAAGGTCGTAAAATGTAGTTTGGGAATTTAACAACTCAAATAATGCCTTACCCGGAACAAAAACAGCCACTTCTTTAATTTCTCCAGTGAGCTGCTCTCTGCACTGATAAACCGCCGTGTTCTTCCAGTCCACGTGCCATAATGTCAAAACGCTGGCTGTGCTGTTGCTCTGCACAATTTTGTAGTTCAGGTCACTGCTCTCTGCCTTCATTTGGAAGAACGGCACATCGTCGCTCTTCAAGTCCCAGGTGGTCTCTGATGAGCCGGCACAGGTGAGGGACAGGGATGATCCCTCAGCCAGGATGAGCTGTTTCTCTTCAGGTACGATCTTCAGACAGCTGACAGTGGTGCAGGAGGACAGAAGAGCTGCATTTACACAACAACAACAGAAAGGTCAGAATGCAGGGCAAAGAGACTGCAGCGCGGGGTCAGAGGTTAAATCAACAACACATGCCACGTCCTGCTCTATCTCTAAATGATGAAGGAAAAAAGCTGTCTGAGGTGGACATGTGGGAGGATAATGATGGCACTGACACTGACAGATACATTCAGAATGATCGGGGTCATTGTAGAAGTGTTGTAGCGTCATCTATCTAGCCTCTGCCTCTTCTCACAGCCTCGTAAATAACTTTAAATCCACAAAAGATCCCAGTTTGGGCCTGGAGAGGGAAATCCTCACCTGCAAGTGCGACTGTCAGGTGGAGCACAGCTGCTCTCATAGCGGAAGCCCTCAGCATGCTGGATCCTACTAATGGGAGGGAGGAAAAAAATGGTTAATCCTCTGTCAGGAAAACTGTAAAAAAAAATACAGCAAAAGTCGGCATGAACCTAAAAAGCTCAAACAAAGGTCGACTGGTGGCAGCAGCCGGTGAACTTCTCTCCCTAATCTTCTGAACATGATGGATCCATCCCTGCCCTGGCGAGCTCCCTCCAGTCAGGCTGAGTTTGAGTCAAGGGACTAAAGCGCGATGGCTGTCAGAGCAATCACCCTCTAAACAAAGTCAGTGACATAAAACCGCATTCTGCTCATGCTAAAGGAAACAAACGCGGCATTTATATGGTGCCACGTCGCTTTCTTTAGCGGATTCTGGTTGGCACGCAGATTCGGAGGTGCAGATGCAGCTCCCTCTGGGAAATATTTGACGCCTCGCTGCACCAGGACAGAGCGACAATGTCTGGTTCTTTTTGTTCCCGGTGCACCGGTATTCTGACCGCCAACAAACGGGTCACTGTGAGCAGCTCTGTAACACTCGCTGGCAACAATGCTGCAGCCAAGCCGCGCTGTGCCATTAATTGGTTTTGGTGTAAACAAAAGTGAAAATGAGGCCATTCACGGACGCTGCTGATGAAGGCAAGACACTCAATATCTGAAATTGTCTTCCCTAATGATGGCATATCATGTTGCACAATATCAGCATTTATTCAAGAGGGACGGAGGTCAAAGTTGCCCAAACACTTACTGTAATATCCTCCCCTCCCTAACATTAAATGCCATCAGGCTATTTGACCGTAAGGGGACAGACGTGGAGATGTAACAGGGGAGGAATGGTTTGTTATTATGTTTGGGGGGGGGGGGGGGGTGAAGGCCTGCAGCACACACAGGCGTCTGGAACCAGTTAGGATGGATCACAGGCCTGCACGCGGGTGAGTGGGAAGGAGAGGGCGGAAGAGAGCGGCTTGGGAAGAGCGAGGGTGGAGGAGGAAGAAAAGGCAGCAGCCAGTGGAAAAACTGTGAAAAGGCTCTTACGAAAGCTTGCTCGATTTCCAATTTGATCATTCAGAGCCAAACTATTTTTGGTTATTTTAAGAAGAAGGAATATGTTTGTGATTTGGGAGAAGCAATTGTGACCTTTATTATATCTAAAACTAGCCTTTTTTAACATAACTTTATACATTTTCTATATTATTCTGGTCCAGACACGGTTGATAAATATAGGTGTAATAATAATAAAATTCTGCAGCGTGAACACATTTTATCTGTTTGGTTAGTATCCCATGATTGAGTTTGTTATGATTGTTTGTTTTATAATTGTGTAGCTCCAGTTGATGTATTTTATATAAAAAGATGAATGTTTGCCAAAATTCTGAAGTGAAATGTTCTTATTTTGGATTTTTATGGAATGTGGGTGCTCTTATTTAGGATTATAGATAATTATCATCATTATGAAAAGTTTTAACATCTTCTCATCGATCGGTGTGAGTTCATCCTGCCTGTCCTGTCGATCTGTTCCAGTTTTTATAGTGGTGGTGTCTGACAGCTTCTCCTGAGCCAGAAAGATGTTGTTTCAATGAAATAACTGCCTGTAGCACTTCCGTTCCCAAAATGAAAAGCTCTCGAGTCGATCCAAAAACATTTCCTCCCCGGCCTCCTGGTTCTAATAAAATATGGCGCAAGAGTGAGACCGAGAGACAAGAAGAGAGACAAGAAGAGAGACAGAAATCTGTATGGCAGATAATGCTGAAACACATATGGGCACCAGAGTGTTGCACTCCAGCCCACAATCTTCCTCACCCAGAACCAGTATACGCATAAACATGCAGCCAACTGTGTGTCACCGCTGCTTGTGTACAGTTCACGTTCCCACACTAGTCCCATGCAACTTTCCCAGGACCACGATACACTTGGGATTCTCCCACTTGGGATAACAGGAGCACTGGGGTCACTTTAGCCCCGGGGGAGGCCCTTTCCATAAGTGAGTGGAACTGTCAGTGAGGAAGCCGTACATCAACGCTTGCAAGTGCCAGTAACCTCGGTGACTTTGAGCGGCCACAGCCGAGCGCAGCGACGCCAGAGGCATGTGTCACTTGGCACCGCAAGGACAAATCAATGTTATTGTGACTGGCAGCTGATGCCATTTTATCTCTGAGAGATTGTGGAAGGCAACTAAACGATGGCAGGATCCAGAATAACATCTGATATTCTTACAAAGCTTCCATGATTAGGGACGTGATTAAAGTGGCTCACCGAGGATAAAATAAGAGGATTTAAAGGATCAAAATCTAACATTTTCCTATCATATTTTGGTTATTATCATACTAATATGTGAAATGTGATAGTCCATGCAGTGGACAGTGGAGGCCTGCCAGTGTTTATAGAGGCGATGGCACAATAATCACCATAATGGATAAACTGTTATCCCACCATATGAGTTTTCCCACAGATGCTGGGAATTTGGTGACTGACTGACCTTTGTCAGTTTTTATAAACAACACTGCTACGTTCAAGGTGTCACCAGCTAGTCGGGGCTAAAAGGCTAAACTAGAGCAGCGGGATATACTGGGCCCACACATCGCCCCAGTTCCACAGCACCCAGTAATCCCACTGCTGGGATCATCTGTACGTGCTGCAACGGCGTGAGTTATTTAAACATCTGGCAACGATGAAGCACTGGCAGATGAGGAGGGAACTTTCTTGTGAAACACATTTACGGCCAATTGTTTGCTTAAGTATTTCTCAAAGGATGTGAAGATTGCAGTTTTGAAGGGGGTGGAGAGAAAAAGTATGTCCAAAAGCGTCTCTGACTGCAGCTGGAGAGCTCTGATTTCCTGCGGAGGGAATTTTCCTGACCTTGTGTGGGTGTAAATGTGATGCATCAGTGATGAGCAGACTACCACAACCTCCCAGGAACAGGACTGTGCACAATGAAACTTTCCTAAAGGCAGAAACAACCTGAATTAAACGGCAGAAGAGCCTAATCACAAGAAAATTAAAACAACCAAGTGAGATCTTTGCAGAAACAACCTGCTTAGAAAAAAGAGCATGACTTACCCTCCAAAAAAGAAACATCTTCATACCACAACAATGCCACATGCAGCAATAGACAACAAAGGGAGCGTGCAGACATACAGAAGGGAATTTATGGGAGACGCCACATGAAAGGAGAGTGTGGGACACGTCTTGCATCACAGACGCTGATGTTTACCCTGCTGAAGCGTACAGGAAGCTGCGATCTGCAAAGCAAACAACTCGGATTTCTTGGTCGTTTCATGCTAACAGTTGCACCCCGATAAGGCTCGCACCTGATCGGGACGTCAGGCCGAGCCTTGGTGCACCTTTACGCGCAGCATTCTCGTTGTTTTCAGGTTTTTTTTTACAGAGGTGTCATTCTATCTTGACGCTTCTTCGAACGGTCGGAGTCTGACGAGCTCTGTGGGAAAATTATGACCCAGGGTGTCTTTGTCAAAACAAACTTCCATTTTTATCACATGCCTCGGACAGATCTGCTCCCCACGATGGGACTTTCTGGCCCGCTCTGCAGCAGACCGACAAAGCACCCGCTCCTCCCATCCCAGGCGGTGTTTTTTCGTGCCCTAACCTGACCATAATGCCTGTTTACAAACTGGTGAAGGCTGGAACATCAGATCATCTATGGCCTGTCACAATATGTGAGCAGGAAATGCTTAAATATGCATCTCTGACACTGGAAGATTTCCAGATGTCTTTGGTCAGTGACGTTTGTCTTCATTAAATTCTCTCCATTCCATCTAAAACTACCCAAATGCTAGGCAGGAAGAAAACCACTTAAATGACAATATACTTATCTACAGAGAAATCCTGACCATATACAGAAAGAAGGTTGTGGATCACACAGCTTCAATGCCGATTTTTGACAATTGCCAACTCTTCATCAAGCTCTTTAGTAGCTAAGACCAGCAGAAAAGGGAACCATTAGGGTGGCAGGGCTCAAGCTGATTGGTCAAAAGTATTGCAATGTAACGCTTACCATACAACATCTGTAATTTAGTTGTGGTTGCTTGTTTTACACTCACATCTGCTTCTGAAAATGGTTTTGACTCACTGCAACATCAAAAGTGCACCGAAGGTGTCGTAAAACACGCTGGGGCGACGTGACTGAGTGAACGAGGTGTATTACAAACGAATGAATAATCGGAAAATCCGTAAAATCAAGAAGCTGCTGCGGCACTAGAGAAATGAAAGTCATTGGTTCGGTTCGGAGCCCCTGAGGTCTACGTGTAAATACGCATGTTAGACAAAGGAAGCGCATGAAGCCGACCTGAGTGTGAACGTAAGTCTAAGTTTCAATGGGTATTTTGAGAACCTAAAGAGGCTGCAGTTCCACAGCTGGACAGAGGAAAACCGCCAAAATAAAATGTGTGTATGCTGTAACTTTAGAGCTTCAAACTGCACCGAAGCCAGACAAAATCAGCATTTCCAGCGCTCAGCGGATTTTGAAACCAGTCTCTGATTTAATTTGGTTCATGTTTAGGATCGAGTCACCGTGACTGGTCCTGTCTGGGCAGGCGAAGAGTGCTGAGGCAACACGTTCAGGAAACGGCGGGTCTCAGTTCTCTCCCCGTCAAACCGAGTTGTAAATGCTGTTTGTAGTGGCAGGAGGGGATACAGAGGGTCTCTGGGTAAAGCTGGTGGTTGTAGGATGACAGCCTCAGATGTGGTTATTGTTTGATATCAGTTTATGGACTCATTTTCTAGTTATTTTGGAGCATAAATGAGGGAATTTAAATAAACTAGTAGCTGTTTTCCTCGATATTGGACCTGTTGTTGATTTTTTTCATTCCCTGCTCTGAGTAAAAACACAAACTTTCTTGTGAGCTTTGTTAGCAATAGCCACTTTTTTAGCCAAAGAGCTGGGAAAATGGGAGGGCGCCAGCACTTGGCTGCAACCCCTCCCTCCACTCACACCCACACTCCTCTGACAGAAACAGCTGAATACAATTAGGCCTAACTGGCTTTAAATTCCACTCGTTTCCCTAAACACATAAAGCTGAACTAAAGGGGGAAAGAAGGGAAATGAGGGAAGCACCGACCTGGGTCATTACTTCTCCCACTCGTACATATTTATCATGCGAGTGTTTGTTGCAGTGGCTCCAACAGCAGTTTTTGCTCTTTGTCTGCATTGATTGACATTGATAAAAAGAGAAAATAAAAGTCTGTACGTCAAAAGTGTCCCAACACCGTATAGAAGCATCCCCATGGCTTTAGCTGGAATACCGAGCGATCCAAAGTGGTTTCTTTTTTCCACTGTGTGAACTATTCTTATCTTTGAAGCAACAGGCTGTTTTTCTTTGTCCTCTCTTGCTGCACTGTATCACCAATTCCAGCATGTTTTTGTTGGACTGTGGACAGGTCCAACTGCAGAGGAGAGATCCCTGCTTTACAAGGATCTGATAAAGACCAAAACGTTCGGCTGAAAATACCTGCCTCCCCCTTCTTTCTCATTATTCACTAAATTTATATTTGTGTATATTTACATGGGGGAGGGGGGTGCACAACAGGTGTCCACATAATCAGGCTGTAGTCTGAATCAATCCTTAAAAACTCCCTTATGTTTGTTAAAATGACAGGTTTAGTAAAAAAAAACAAAAAAACTTATCCAGTCATACAACATTGAAATTTCAATTGAACCATTAAATACTTATTTCTAAATCTTAATTTTGATCAATTGCAGGTGGATCTTACCTCTTCTGACTCCCTCGGAATTTGCAAAAAACATTTAATGTGGCATTACTTTCACTTTTGTTATTTTGCCTCGTGCACAGACCGCTGGGAATGGTTGCCCAGAGAGTTTAAAGGAGCCACATATAAGAAATGGATTTAAATTAATCATAAAATGTTCCTGATATGCCAGCAGACATTAAGGAATCGTGTCCATTTGACCTACTGGTGTCACTGACAACAGTCATCCAGTCTGAATATTCTATAGTGGAATTGCAGCCCACAAGTAATGTTGATGTTGACTCTTTGTGTTTTGATCTGTTGCGCCAACTATCACGAAGTCAGTAGTGTTTCGCCTGTTACCACCGAGCTCCTGCTACAAATGCTACAGATCGCAAATGCCAGATGTTGCTAAAACCTAACATGTCGTGACAAAGTCAGAAACAAAAGATGAGCTTTGAAAGACGGAGACGGCTGAAAAAAGAGGAGGGTTTGAAAAGGGACACTGACGTTGCTAAATTTCTTCTGGACTGTTAAAGCATAATTTCACTGAATGTGGGCACGGATCATCATGAACAGAGCAAAAACATAATCAACAGACTCATCGCTCGCCACGATCACTCCTGGTAGTAGATGATCTTGCTTTATCCAGCACCCTAACTAGGAACCTCTGATGCAGTGCTCTGGACTAGTTTCAATTTGGTTGCAGTACTGGTTCTGACCACAAGCATACATATACTGTAGAATCATATGTTAAAGAAGCTATATTATAGCTTCTTTAACATATGATTCCCTGCTTAGTTATATGTAAACAAGAAGGAAGGTAAATGTTGGAGGTGAAAGAAAATCCTTATTTAAAATTTACTAGTTTAACTATCATTCAGTGAGTGATTGGAGACAATGAATAGTTGACTGAGCTCATAAACAAGCTTTGGTTTTAAAAGCCTTGTTTATGGATATTAATCTGAAAGCTAATAGACACATTGGCATTAAAGCATCTCATAAAAATTAAAAAAATGCATTAGTGCACTTAATGCTGCATATAAAACATAAACACAAGTAATTTACGGTCACTCGGGTCGTACTTGAGGTTGCTGTCCACCATCTCACCTTTATGTTTAAACAATCGCTCATTCACGTGTTTGAAGATGGAACATGTTATTAACATTTTAGGGCTAATTTGAGACTGAAGATGAGATGCAGCTGCCTGACAGCCCGGTATGAGTGGGTGGGGGGTAGATGGATGGCCAGCAGAACAGGATGCTGTGTTGCTACACTACTTCATGTTCATTAAAGCTATATGACTCAAACAAGAGTCTGAGTCCATTTAAGAAGCAATAGACGGCAGAATACGAGCAGAGAACCGGCTCAGCTCGTAAGAATGACTGATGAATAATGAATCAGCCCATCGGAGACTGAGTCACAGACTGCTATATTTAAATAAAATAAACAAGGTACGTCTCCCAACGAGGCTCTGACAGCTCCCAATGCCTTTTGTCAGCTTTATACTCGTCGCAGTCTAAACGACACCAGTGTTCACAGCGCGCTTGTGGAACAGCTGTGCTCCCCTCTCACGGACGATAAATCACCAGGGAACAGAATGGGACCAGTGTGTTTCGAAACTTTCTGCTGAAATCAAACTGTTACATTTCACCACATGTGAGCCAAATCAGAGCCCTTGGCATGTTTTCTGCATGGTCATAACACGCAGCAGATTCTTTCTCAGAGAGGCTGGCATGCGGAGAGGCCGAGCAGGCAGGAAACAGCTGATGATGAGGGATTAGGTCTGGGCCGTGCGGGAGAACGGGCCGCGGTACATACCAGCGGCCTGACGCACAGGGAGAAAAATCCCCAATGTTTCAGGAGACAAACGAGACTCCGCGCTGCTGCGTGAATCCAGGCTCCGACTTGTCAGGAGTGTTTTAAGGGTCTCGTTCAGGAGCAGCCAGCTGATGGCGAAAACATGATACGAATGCATTACGGTCTAATATCGTTGATGGCAAAAGCATGACAAGCATGCGATTTTCCAGCAGCTCATTGGAAGCAGAAGTACAAGAGGACTCTGGAGCGGAGGCGCAGAAGATCAAGGAGTTCAGCTTTAGGGGACAGATGCACAACATATGTCAGCACTGACTACAACTAGCGCCAGCTCAAATGCTCTCATATCAGTCGGGTCATCGGTCCGCACATGATGGATGTGCAATAAACTCTGCAGGAACCACACATGAGAGCAAAGTGGAAAAGCTTTCAGCTGCACAACATGCACCTCAGACAGGGAATCACTCATTCCTACTACACGTGTCAGAGCAGGTAGTAAAACCCACTCCAGTGATGAATACGGTGAGATGATTTGTCCGGTTGCTCGGGCATTCCAGGGACGGGATTCACGGCTTTACGACACAATCTTAGATAGGGTGGCTGAGGCATGAAGCCCTGAACTGGGGCTGGAATGTGTTATCTCTAAAAAGAGATCCATCAGCAAGGAGAGAGGATGCTGGCTGGCAGCGACTAACGTGTGGTCCAATGTCGAGTTTCAGTGAGCTTCTCCATGCTGCTCTGTGGAGAATATAGATCGGAGTCGCTCCTTTCAGAGACGAGAGACTGATGGTGGGGCTTTGAGGACCCCCGGTTCACTCGGGGTGACTGAAGAGGGCTGTAAAAACAAGCAACTCAGGAGTGAGGAGCATACAAACAGCTCCGCTTTAAATCCCAATGTGTGTGTGCATGTTTGTGGGTGAAAGAGACACCCTGGGATTCCTCGCTTTCGCTTCTTGAGAAGGTAAACACGGTTAAAGCATCTCTGTGTAAAGAGGGGAAAGTGGTGTGTGCCGACACACAAACCATCACCGGTGCTGTTTGAACAGGCTGCTCTCACATTGTGATTCCTCTTGTGCACAGTTTCCACTACAGGTGACTGACAAGCAAAGACGCCTTCTCACAAACGCGCAACACAGAAGAAACGACGCTAAATGAACCAGGTCCTTTTAAGTTTGGATTTGGATGCAAAGCCCACTTTACCGGCTGCATCCTCAACGCCACGGTTGCGCAACTGGAGCTTTGGCAGGGGACATCGTGCAGGCGAAGAGAACTTTCAGCACGTTGCCCAGCACATTTTCACCCATGATAACAAACATAACCAAGAGCAAACTCAGTAGTAAGGAAGCGATGGGAGCCCTTACCTTCAGCGTTGTCCTGGACGCATTGACAAGCCTCAGCTCTCTCTGTGTGATGATGTTTAGTGCCAGCGGTCAGTCTCCTCCTTCAGAAACCAGAGGAAGCGATTTCCAGCTGGTTGTCTCCACGGGGCCGCCGCTTCAGATCTATAGATCCCTCAGATGTTCAGAGTCTGAGGTTAATCTCCGTTGTCCCAGGAGCCCGCTGGAGGAGGCGCCGGTCCGAGCTCCGCTGTTTGTTTAGTCAAATCACAGCACTGAGGGGGTCTCCTCTCCTCCCTCACAACGAGGTCTGTCCCCCCACTCCTAAAGAGCGTTGAAAGCTTGTTTTAAGAAAAAAAAAAAAAAGGTCTGGAGGCGTGCACACTCAGACATGCTGCTTCCCTGACAGCTTCACACACGCAAGAGTCAGTGGTCCAACCCCACTCAGACCGGGAGAACTAGGGAGGGAATTGTGAGAGAGTGAGGTGAGAGTGTGTGTGTGTGTGTGTGGGGGGGGGGGGGATACAGAGAAAAAGCAACGATGGACAGACGGGGAGAAGCTTCAGAATGGAGGCTGAGTCCTGCTTGTTGTTCTTCGGTAGCAGCTGAGAGTCTGCCGAGCCGGACTCATTTGTTTATGAATGGAGGTGAACTGAGACAGTCTCTATTGGCAACAGCAACCTGGACCGCATCTAACCCCTCCAATAAAACAACAAACACAATATAAAGGAAGAGAAAAGTGAGACACTGGGGGATGGGGGCCTTTGGCAGAGCTCCTGGTTTTGGAAACAAACATGGAAGTTTCTCAGGAAAACAACTTCAAAATCCTCTTTTAAAATTCGGTGAATATGGGATTGAACGCTTTCAGCTTAACTGCACCTGCGTTTGATACACATTTTCTTATATCATTAGTTTTAAGTAAGTATATATACATACACACACATAAAAAGGTTAATAGTCCTAAATATGCACTTGTTTGCTATTTTGGCTCTCTCCCTAATGTTCCCTTTTCCCAGGATTAAGATGGGAATGCAAACCTGCCGCCAATGAGGGCCTTCTGTCTTTAACTAGGGACCGAGGTGGACAGCTGGGAGGAAGGACCGCTGCCCAAGTTGGATAGTAACCATCCTGTCCTCTAATTGAGTGTGCTGTAAATATAAAAGCCCTGCTAGCAGTAGTTAGCCACTCCCTGATAAGAGGAGAGCAGGATCACCCCACCTTAACGTTTACTGCACGTTTACATGTGTAATTAACACCCTGGTGCTATAAATGCACCAGGAATACATGTGTTATTCACGTCATCACTCAGACACAATAAGCAAAATTGGGGCTGGGAGTAAAGGATGGCGAGCCGGCACTGATGTGTTAAAGCTGGACACTTTAAGACCTATTACTGTGTGAGGTAAATGGGGTTCCCAGGGGACCTCAGGGGTGGAGACAGGAAGTCCCGGAGTCCTCAGAGCTGAACCCAACACACCTCTGATGGATGAAGATGGATGAAGGTGCAGAAAGACTGTTCAGTCTGGTCCATACATTACAGCTATAAAAGACAGACGGGACTGGACAGATGTCTTTCGCTCAAAGATTAAAAGTGATCGAGTTGTCTCTGAAATGCTCTATCATCAGCTCGTGGGCACATCAGTTACCCAGTATAAGCCTTGTTTTATGTCTAGGTAATGCTTCATCCATGAATCATCTTCTATTAACTGATATTTATTTTCGCGGTCTCAAAAGGGGGACATTTAATAGGTAAAAGTGCTTCTCCAACCGGAATATATGAAGACCAGATGCTTAACGGATTAAACACAACACAAGTTACATAATTCCATAACAGAGAACATGATAAGCTCTAATTAAGCAGTCTACCTGCAGAAATGGGGTTCCAGCTAACAGCTTTGTCGTCTTCGTCCGAGTCTTCGCTCTCTTCCTGCTTACACTGTCAGAGAGGACAGGCCAGCCCAACATCCCTATAAGCTATTCAATGTTTTAGCTCCTATTTATTTACTTTAGATGATTTTATAGGGACACTTTAAATAAAGACTGTTCCATTCAAGGGAAAGCAAAGAATGTTGTGCCGTCCTTGACCCTTGTTCCTCAGATAGTCAAAGAAAAGTAATTCTACAACACACAATCAAAGTTGCCTAAGTATGGTAGAACTGTGAACAATATTAATGTGTCTTCTTGAATTTGTTCATTTGGTTGTCAGTCATTCTTCATTGTGACTGATGTATCGGTGCACTTTTGACCAAACATGCATTTTTAATGCATTTGGTACTCAGATGCAGCAAAACTCATTGACACAAACTCAGCAACAGAGAGTATGTGAATAAACCGTTTATAATTTATGCGGACAAGTTTGCATGACAAGTTTCCGATCTGGTTCAGCTGTCAATCGTTGGCATTATTCTGCCCCCCTGTGGTCAATCTGGGAAATGACACGGACGAAACAAAGGCAACTTTACTTGAACATTTATCAGTCATATATTTACCAATGACACATTATAGAAATTAGATATTCACAGAATAAGAAAATGTTTCTTTATTTAGCACTCAGTGTTGTCTCTCTACATCGTCACAAAGCTGTAAAAGCATTCAAAATAATACTAAAATTGATAATAAATGATGGTTAACAAAAACTCTAATAATACTCGGATGCATTTTGCAGTTGTTTGAATAAATCAAATTTGGCCATTTCAATGCAGCGTCGTTAAACAGAAGAGAGGAGAAGTGAAATCTTTTCAATATTAATGTGGTAAAAGTAAATGCTTCCGATATCCGAGGTGGGATTTATGACTTGCATGTTGCTATCAATAATATTAATCTTTCATGTTTAGTGTATCTGTCTACATTGAAGTGAAGGTTAAACAAAGCTCCCCAAAAGCATTTATTTCGAGAAATGTTTAGGGAAGAATAGGTTTTATTGTCCGTCACATGAGTCTAGCATGATAGGCTTTATCAAAATATTCCAGCGGGCAGTAAAGCGAGAATCCCGGTCAGTACCTTAGCGTGGCTCCAAGACAAGCAGGTGGGTGTCAGATACCTGGGTGACGTCACGGTGGTACTTTTGAACTCCTCGGCAGTAAATCTATAAAGGTGTGTAAAGTCTCCCTGCACAGGGAATCTGAACCTTAGACTGGAGTGAGCAGCGGGAATGCTGGGAGACCTGACATGATCCCAGCTCTTTGATTTTTGTCCAGTGTCACATTTTACGCACCAGGACGCAGGAAATGTACAACTCCCAGCCTGTCAGGCACCTGGCGCAGGCGCTGGCGGTCAACTCTCAGTACATCCCAGGCCCCTATGACCCGTTCAGCGGTTACCATCACTTCCCGGGCATCGCGGAGCCGCCAGCAAGTGCCTGGAACTCGGTCTACGCTCCCCGGGAGGAGTTTCCATTTGGGTACGGAACTGGGTCAAGCCCCAGCGGAGGACAGGTGAGTTTCTCCTCCGCGGAGCTGACTGTTCCGCCCTCCGCCGGTGGTGGGGCGTCGTTCTCCACGTACGACCCTGTATCTGACCAGGAGTCCTTCATCTTCAAGAAGAGACCCCAGGAAAGCATCAGACCAACAGCCTCAGGTGGGATTATACTGGGACCATACCGTTAAAGAGATGAAATTAAAGCCAGATTTACTATAATATTAAAATCCACCCTGTGGTGATTGTGGTTGACTTTTATTCCACTGGCACACTATATGTTTTGCAGATTACATGCTACCCCAGTAATATACACATTAAGTACAATAATAAAAGAAAAAAGCAGCTAAGAATAAAAAAAAAAAAAAAAAATCAGAATCCTAGTTCTTATCAATTTTAATACCATCTGTTTAACATTGAATTCAGTATTTGGCCTTTGCAGAATACTTGAGTATTTTTTAATAATTGCTTTCATCATCAAAGGTACTTGGAACTTTTGAGGTCGGTCATGCTCAGCCTTTTGCCTGTGGCTTAAACCTGCTCGCCAGGTCGTTTTTAGTAAGACACCTTTACTGCACTGGACAAAACACACGCACGTAAAAAGGCTGTGACATTCAGTTGCGCGGCCTTTCAAACAACATTAAACTGACTTAAAGGTCAGAGTATATCACAACCTGTAGCCATTTATAGAATAATGTCGGTCCTCACACATTCTCCTCTGTTTCCTGTTTCCTGTGACTAATGTTAGCGATCAATGCGACGCCAACATAGAAGAAGTCTGCTGAAGTTTGGCTCCTCCCCAGACTGTCATGTTGGTGTGGGGTGACAAGACTGATAAGATGGCCGCAGCGGGAAGAAGTCAAACCAAATCTCCTCCGGTGGCTTAAGGCCTCACTTGTTTCCGTCTCTGTGTTGGTCTTTCCTGATCGATGCTGTCACAACTTCTCAGATCAATAACTCTGATTCACTGTTTCCTGAGGGTGCGTGTGTGAGCATGTGTGGCTATGTAAACACCTATGTCAACACCACTGGCGGTGATAAGGAGAAGCACTGATGCAATGCAGCAGAGGAGTCTCTACATTATTTGTAGTTAAGGTGATTAATAGAGCTGATGAGGCTTTAAGTGGCGCCTGAACTTGAACGTGGCACCAGGCGGCTTCAGATTAGTCTGGTCACAGCTCACAATGCACGTGAATGCATGTGATTCACTGGCACTATTTTCACTTACGTGTAGGTCACCAAAGTCTAAAGTTCCCTCCAGAGTTCCTCTTGCTAAAATTTGGGCTCTTGTGTGAATCAGCAGGGAAGACTCGCACTAAGGACAAGTACAGGGTGGTGTACACTGACAAACAGCGGATGGAGCTGGAGAGGGAGTTCCAGAGCAACCGCTACATCACCATGCGCAGGAAAGCAGAGCTGTCGATCACGCTGGGCCTCTCAGAGAGACAGGTGAGCGGGGAAAGTCCCTCTGACTTTCTTCCTATTCAGTCATGAACACTGAGGGTCTTCAGTGTTTTAACACCACATTCTAAAAATCCAAAGCACAGTGTCACACTAACACACGTGACAAGACCTACGATGAAGCTTCTCTGCTGCCTCAATCAGAGTTAACATCGCAGGTTTTCTTTATTATTTGAACAGCATATAAGTCAGTGTATTACTCCTTTGGTCTATTAAAGTCAATCCCTGCAACAGTATTTTGTGGTGGAAGGAAATTACAAAACAAATGCAGAAGTGAGTGAGTCAAGCATGAAAATGTGTGACTGCCACATCGCTGGGTGTTAAGCATTCTCCTCCTCATATCTGCCAAGCTGCTGTCTTATTCTCACATTTACACTTCCCGCTCCTCTACACAGTTTGCATAAAGTACCCAGAAGTCACGCAGAGCCGAGCAGGGCATCAAGGAGGAATGCTTTACTGCTGGGGAGAACTCACAGCTCTTATAAAACATAAACCAACAAAATGTGCTTCTGCTCCTCTGAATGATGAAATGCTTGTATTAAGTCAACTGCTTTTATTATTGTTGGGAAGCAGCTCAGCCTCTTGGCCAGGTGAAAAGAGATCTAATCCCAAAGGACAATAGTGGTTAAATAAATCATATGTAATTAAAACTAATTTATAACTATGCTGTTCCTATCTATGTTTTTTCCAGATAAAAATATGGTTTCAGAACAGGCGTGCCAAAGAAAGAAAAATGAACCGGAAGAAGCTGCAGCATTCGCAGCAGGCCTCTACGACCACCCCCGCCTCCCCGGGCCTCGCTGAGCCCGTGGAAGCCCACCCCGGCATGAGCCCCAACGGCTTTTTTTCAGACACCCTGTCAAAAGAATATTAGTGTGAACGTGAAGGACTGTTCTGAGCTAAAATGTGTAAATACTTTATTTTTTTTATTTTGTAATTATTTTGGCCTCTGCCAATCACCAACGTCAACGTCAATCAACATCGGCGCTCAGACGCCTGATTTTACACGCTTCAAAAATTATACAGTGCTAACGTCAGATTGTGGTCTTGAAATCTGCCTTAAGACTGTTAGAGCAACGAAAACAGGAAGGAAGAATAAGGGTGGACTTTCTCAACATGAACTTGTTTCTTTAATTAGAATATGTACTCAAATCACATTCATGGCTGTACATAAAAATATAAATGAACAAATTTCCATGTGACTTTATAAAAACATGTTAAATGGTGAATAGACACAGACAGACAGACAGACAGACAGACAGACAGGCAGGCAGGCAGACAGGCAGACAGACAGGCAGACAGACTAGAGCAGAGGACTTAAAACGCAACCTTGGGGAGCCCCGATCTTGAGTTTTAATGTAATCTTTGCCATCGTTAAATTAGATGCCCATAAAAATAAAAAAGGAAGGAAAACTTTGTCAACTATTAGACTTTCAAAAAGAAATGGTTAAGAAAACAGGAACTAAAAGCTGTTTGTTCTTCTAATCATCACACTCTGGTGCAGTATAGCTGATGTATAAATAACAAGCCTGTGTCTGACATGACTTGGGACCAGGCTGACCACATGGGTCCCTCAGACTGTCCAGCATGTAGCAACTGGGATAGACCGCACTGGGGCGAAATGGGGAAGGACGGCTGCAGTGGATCTAATGGTTCCCCATAATAAGGAACTAAGATAGTGCAACGCTTTAATGTGACTGCATTGAAAATTTCTAAACTTTATCTTTATTCTGCATTTCACTTCACTTATTCTTATATAAGTAAGCATTTTAAATTAGCAGACTAATTTTATAAGACGTTCCCATTTGTGAGTGAAAAGGGGAAGGAGGGACAGGCCTGTTCGTCACATTTTCCCAGGTGGACAGACGATTTAAAAAAAACAGTCTCATTGCCGGTACTTCTGCTTTTATCATCAAGGTTGTTAAGAAAGCAGAAAACACTGCTTGTAAATGCTTGTAGTGCATATTCGATTAAAAATATCATTTTGCTGGTATTAATTGTGGTTATGTCATCGATTCCCGTCATTTGGACTTGTTGCCTCTCATGAGGCTCCTTTATGGTCTCAGAAACAAATGAACCTCCAAACTGTGCTAAAGCAGGAACATAAGATTAGAATTCATCATCAGTCACACACAAAATAATTCACATCAAAATAAAAATAATTATGCGGTGCACGTAACAAGGGAATAACTGTCAAATAAACCTCCCGTTCATGGTAACCAGGGGAAACATGCTGCATATTCTCATCCCACGCGATCGATCGACACTGATCAGATTCTTGATCGTTGGCTTTATTACACTTTATTACACTTCTGCAGTGTCAATGATTTGCTCAGGCAGATTATGTCAGTCATGGGTTCAAGACGCCTCTCAGGTGGTTGTTTAAGGACGCCACAACAGTCAGGAACCATAACCACCAATTTTATGGAAGCGTGAATCATGAATGCCAGTCCATGGCTGTTCGACCTTTAACCTTTGCAGCAGCACACAAGAGGCAAACACTGGAGATAAATCACCCCTTTATAACCTTTTCATTTTAGATTTCAGAAAACCTAAATCTAAGACTAAAGTCATCGAAGTTTTTTTTACTTTAGTAGAAAAACATTCCATTCCAGAATCACCTCCACTTCAGAGATTAAACATCTGCTGAGCGCGTTTATTTGACTGCTATGCTAGATTAATACTTGTGAGTTTGCATAGTTTTCCTCTGGCCTCTGCTGTGAACTCTTGACTTCTCTATCCCAAAGAAACTAAGTTTCAATTTTACAAAAAGGGACACACTGTATCTGGCCGTTCCCGATTCATCCACCCATAGACAGAGCAAATAAATATTTTTAAAGGAACAATTTTAGTCAGAGAGCGATAAAGATGTGACAACCCACAAAAACCTTTTTTTAAGGGTTTTCATTTTCACCAAAAACTGGAAGTTATAGCTGTGAAAAAAGCAGAAGTTCCCTCACAGAAACAAAATTGTGCTGACCGAACATCCTGACAGCTGCCATGTTTCTCTTCAAGCAGCGAACACTGAGACGACATGGGCGGTGCTGACACACCGCAGTAATGGTGAGCATAATAATCACGTACTAACTAGAATGAGACTAAGGAAGACCTTTTCTTCGCAGTGCATTTGGGTTGGTATTAACAAGGCAATGTGGCAGCTGAGTAGAAGGAAATTGAAAAACAAAATGTCAAAAAAGTTAAAATGCTCAAGGGAAAAGCCTGCACAAACAATCACAGTGGAGCTGGGAGCCTGTCTATCTGCCAAGTCCAGGAAAATGATAAATAATAGTGACATTTGCGTTCACCTGGCCCTCCGGGGCCGTTCGATGAACTTGATCTCTCCATATTCCACCTGTGGCGCCCCCTGAGGGGATCCAGAGGGTCCCATCAGTCTGTTTTTCTGCTGAGGCCGCTCTGCAAACTTGATCTCTCCATATTCCACCTCTTGCCCCCTCTGGACAGCACCGCGACCTGCGGGTGGCTTGTCGGTCTGCGCTGAAAAGGTGATCTGGCCATATCCTCCCATTTCTGCCTGCGGTTGCACGTCTCTGCTCGGCTGCTGCCTCTTGACGTCAGCATACTGTAACTCTTGATCATTTCCTCCTTTCACATGAGGTGAATTGTTACCACCATGAATACCTGACAGCTTGCACGTGCGTAGCTGTTCCCACATAAACCTATTGTGATGATCAATTTTACCTCTAGCATTGCTGCTTTCTCTTCTCTTATGAGCACAGACCATCACAAAAGCGGCCATCAAGCCGATGAGCAGCAAAGAGAGTACAATTCCAGTTACCATCAGGGTTGTAGGTCCTGCAGTCAAAGTGTAGGACAAAAAACACAAATATTTCAATTAGCAAACATGAAGGTTTCATATGGAGGCAAATGAAGAAACATGAGAATAAACTTTAAGAGATTTCCACAGCAGATAGTTATGACTTACGAAGGTACAATGGACCATCTGTATTGGAGGATGTTTGATTGGAGGGTGTTATTTTAGTGGAGGGGTTATTAGACACTGTGATGTCACTCTCCTTACCAACATTCTCTGTAGTTATGGTTGTTGTTGTTGTTGTTGTGGTTGTTGGTTTAATACACAGTGTGTTATTTGCTGCAAACACCCACTGTGTTATGTTTGTCCCATTTGATAATTGACACTCAATGAAAATGTAGCCTAAAGGGAAGAAACTGTTCAACCACTGACACAAAAGCATCAATGTCACATTAATGAAGATGTTTCCATCATGTTGTCACTCACCACAGGTTGAAATCATCTCTGTTACTGAGGCTTCACTGACGTGATTCCTGACTAAACACACCAGCCGTCCTGACACTGTTTGTTTCAGAATGATCTCATTAGTCTCATTATTAACAGAGAGGAGCTGATCATCTGTCAGTGTGTCTCCATCCAGAGTCCAGCTGTACTGAGGACTGTCTCCATCAGAGGAGCAGGACATCCTCTTCTCTCCCTGGGACAGACACTCAGACGTCAGCCGGACAGTCGACACAGGAGCTGAAACACATGAACTTTGATTAGAACAGAAAATGATCAGCTCTCTACACAGCAGAACATGAATCCTGTGTTATATGAGAGTTAGAGTATGACAGGAAGATTTAATCAAAGCTCTCAGTCAAACGTACCTTGGATGTTCAACTGTAGAGTCCGAACTGCTGTGCTCTCTCCATTCTCATTAAATATTTCAAGTTTATATTCACCACCATCAGTTCTGCTCAGGCTGTTCATCCTCAATGTTCCATTATGAGAAATAAACTCAGACCTGTTTGATAATCTATTCGTCACAGGTCCATTACCAATCCGACTCAGAATTATTACATTTGAGTTCCTCCATCTGAATGTCAGTATCTCTGGGACTTTGTCCATCAACTGCAGGACCAGAGTTCCTCCCAGAGCTCCATAACACTGAGTTTTATTCTGCTGGCCATCACAGGAGGTTTCTACACCTGCACAACACACAAATGACCAAATCACAGCAATAAATAAACACCTAGCTGAGACCATCAACATCACGTGTTTTAAACGTGTCCACAGATTTTGGGATTAAACTATAATGAGTTCAACAAGAGAGGCTCAACAAAGCATCATGAATGTGCTACAAACCTTAATTAGAAATCAAACCCATGGATCACATAATCAAATGTTTGTTTTAGTCTGACCAACAAATTATAACTTAAGATATTTGTTTTATTCAAGGTTTCTTTTGATGGCTCCTGTTGAGTAGCACATCTATTTATTTAAATGGTTCCTTTGAGTAAAATATTCTCTAAACGTCCCTCAGCCTGCTGACATCTGATCAGACTGGTCGTCTGTTTAACGGCTCACCCAGAGAGACTCTGACCAACATCAGCAATAGTCCCGTCACAGCCTTCATGCCTCTGCAGTGTTTGGTCTCAGTTGATCCACTCAGCAGGTCCCCAGAGAACGACCGGAAATGCAGCATGAACAACCGAGCATGAGCGTCCTGTAACTTCTCCTGATGATGTGACCAGACTGAGAAATTTGACTGACTGCTGCTTTTATCTCTTCTTGTATTCGTGCTATAGATAAGGAAGTGATGTCACATTCACTTCCTCTTTAGTCAGAACCAAAAAGGACAACAGTCTTCTGATGGACTCAGGAGAGAAGAAGAAAGGATTTCTTCTTCAGGTTGAAACAGGATTTGAGACAAACATCTGAGACCAGAGTTGTTTCACATTATTGTTGTTCTTGGTACCAGAGCTCAGCTAAAATATGGACCAAGAGGTCTCTTCTGTACCTCAAATCAGGCTACAGATCTGCTGCTCAGGGATTACGAGCCAGGACTGCGTTTGCTTGGCACCAGTAAGATAACATGACTATTATTATCAGGATTATTGTTATTTAATCATTGAATAAATAATTTTCTCACTATGATAAAGTCATTTAAATACATCTTATTTCTGAGTAAAGGCACCAACGTCAGCAGAAATTTACAGCACGTGATCAGTGAGGGGTGAACAGCAGAGGCAAACCCCAAAGTCAATAAGGAATTGTCAAGAACATTTGTGTGAACAAATGAACAGACACACACAAATGTTCCAAACAGAACTGCACCTGTGTGTGTCCAGATCTGCTGTGATCCACCGGAGAATTGTTGGATTATATTATTCTCCAAAAGCTGAACTCAAACAGCTAAAATTACATGAAACATTTGTTTCCTATCATTTTTATGCACATATTAATAAAACAGTATCTTCACTGGCACCAAGCACGTATTTTATTCCAAGTGCTGCCAAATCGCAAAGGCAGAAATCACAGTTGTAAACATTTTAAAGGATGAATAAAGGCCACAGATTAAACAGAGAAGATTGAGAAGACATTGATGATCAGTAGTTTTAATGTGAGGCTACAGATGATGAATTACTATTGATTTATGTATCTTTCTCCTTTTTAACCACTGACTTATTTGCTTTCTCTGACTCCTCCATCAGTTTGGGTATTTGTGCATCACCTGTGCTGCATTGCCCCCTTCTGGTTATTTTATAGTATTACTGCGTAATGGTAAAAATATTCGTGATTTTTGTTATTTCGTGGCTCATATTAATGTGCTTCTGTGTTGAGCAACAGCTTTGAATTTGTCCTTCAAATGTTGCTCCATAACACTGACCAGTGAAATTATTTTAATAGTATTTCTTGTGAACACGTTATTAAATCAACAAACTTGAGATCAGAACCACACCTAACCTGCAGGACACAAGATAAGAAAGCAGAAAAAAATATACCTTCATTACATTCTATAATGTTCTTACAGAGTTTGAGATTTTATGTTTTAACAAAAATCTATGTTTTTATTCTACAGATTTCATAATTTGGATTGTGATAAGATGAAGTTCAAACTTTACATATTCACGACAGCCTGTCAGGTTCCCAGTTTCTGGGAACTTTTTTTGCAGGGTTTCTCCTGCGGGGGGCGTGGTGGAGCCATGCCTCAGCCGCAGGTGGTGTCGGGGACTGGTGCACCTGCAGACACTCGGTAATCAAGCCACCTATTTAGGGACTGTTCTCACGGTTGGCCAGCGTAGGCGTGTTTTGTCTGATTCGGAATACCCCGGCTATACCCTCCTGGACTATCGTGAAACTTTTTCCTTCGTGGATAACTTTTGAACCCGTTTATCGGTGTGTGTGTGTGTGTGTGTGTGTGTGTGTGTGTGTGTGTGTGTGTGTGTGTGTGTGTGTGTGTGTGTGTGTGTGTGTGTGTGTGTGTGTGTGTGTGTGTGTGTGTGTGTGTGTGTCCCAAAACTGAAGAATGTTCAAGTGTCTGTGCAGGCAAGTTTTTATGGTACTGAACTCAACATTAACACTGGAGGTGTGATTCAGAGTCAATACATCTTTATAGCACAGGATACCCATACACTTAGGGCCTGAGCCCCAACTCACAACGGCTGCACTTCTTGCAGCAGAGGCCGCAAGTGTGGTGCAGCATCTGCTGTTGGGCCTGTCTGACCAGGAGATGATGGGCCACATCGAAAATGGGAGTAAGAGGGGCCATCAGAGCCAGCTGTCATGTGAAGGAAATGAGACTGACTTTGACTCAAATACACCTGTTGGTGAAAGGCCAAGAACCAAAGATGTTTTCTCCCTGGAAGAAATCAACCGGTTACCAGATAAAACATTCTGTCACAGCTCAGGCTCATGGCTGTGACAAGGTTGGAAGACCAGACAAAATTTCAAGAGTTCAGCCAAAAACTTGTTTGGAAAAATGTGAACAAGAAAACTGTGGGGGAAAACGGTGACCAAGCGAGATCTGTGTGCAGTAATGGCAATCCAACAAGCATCTGCACGTCCATATGGGGCAAAAAGAGTAAGAGCGCCACCGGAGGAAGGAAGGCACATCGGGCTGAGGTGTGGCTCGTGAAGCTGATGAAGAAGCTCCAGAACCTGGAATAGGAAAAAGTCCCTGAAAGTGTCTGATTTTTGCAGACACAGTTTATAAGATCTGTGTGATTGAAAGACTGGTTGGTTTTGATTTATTAGATGAGAAAATGTGTAAACAAACTTGACATCTTCAAAGAAGACTGGTCATTCACAGCATGATGTTTTCTCCAACCATCTTCTCATTCTCTTCCTTCTCTCTCTTTCCCAAGGCAAGATCTTCTGGACACTTGGAGGCTTTAACATCACCTACGTAGGCAGTACACTTGGGTTGGATTTCTGACAACTGGATCAAGTCAAATAGGCTGGACAGAATCTATATTTCACCGTTTAATCTCAAGATTACTGAACAGCAACATTGTTGCAGTCGTTTCACTGACTACCACCTGGATTAACTGGCCATCACAGCAGCAGAGAGAGTACAATTCTTTCAGTATTTCTATAATATACTCCTCCAGTGTATAACTGTGAAAGGCCCTGGCAGCAGTGGAGGCCATTTAGAGCCGATTTTAACTTTTTGAAGCTGTGAAGGGACGTGGCTAAAACACAGTTATGCATGTTTTGTCAACAGAACACTTACATTTGCAGTGCCACAGTTAAAGCAGCCATAGAGCACTTAAAGCGACGATCCAGAGTTTAGATCAGGACAGGGAGCACTGGCCAGGTCCTCCTTCCTCCAGCTAAAGAATATGATCTTTTTAGCCTTGAGAGGTAGACAGTGCAGAGGATGCAGATGACTTGAAGGACCGATAACTATTAACCCAGAGGAGATGAGGAGCATGCAGAGGAATTCTACAATGGCCTTTTTGCTACTAAAATTTGCAGTCCGGAGTGTCTGGGGACATAGGGGACTTTCACTGCTCAACTCAGAGGAAACAGCAGCTCTGGGCTCTGAGCTTTCTCTGGAGGAGCTCACAGGAGTTGTAAATCTGATGGGGTCAGGCCAGGTGCCAGGGATCAATGGTCTCTATGGTATCTGCATGGAGCCTTGTTGGAGTGCTAAAAATTGGGGTGCTCTCCAGGTGTCCTGCCAGTGAGCAGTGCTTTCTCTGTTGCCTAAAAAAAAAAGCAGCCTTATCAAAGATCTGGCACCCTCTGTACAGACTATAAGGTGCTTTCCAGAGTCTTTTTAAAAAAACTAAAACACATCATGGAACTGGTTGTACAGACTGATCAGACAGTATATTTTGATTTCATTCATGATGTGAATGCTGCCATTGTCACTTTAGGCCAGGAACAATCTTAACCAGGTGGATCAGTCTGCAGTCTGCAGTTAGGGCTTCATGTATTGGTGAGGAGGTTTTAGGTTGAGTTAGCTTGTTTTATCGGGGTCCACAACCTTTATTGAAAATGGAAGTGGGACTGAGTGGGCCCTTGCTGTGCAGGTTGAGAGGCTGACTAAAGGGCCTTTCATTTCCAGGGTGAATCTAGAATCTGTGAATCTGACCTCCTTCTGACCGTGTCTGCGTATGCTGATGTTCATATCTTTATCTGCAGTCAGGAAGAGGTTCAGTGTTTGCAGGAAGCTGTATCAATGTATGAAAAAGCCTCCTCTGCACAGTGTGTAGAGGCAAAGAGTGAGGCTCCGTTGTTGGGAGTGTGGAGGGCTCAAGCAGTGCCCTGTCTGCCCAGTGGGGTCTGAAAGTGTTGGGGTTTTAAGGGAGTAAAAGAAAAGTCTATCTGGTTGTCGAAGTGTAAATGGTTGCTAAATGAGGTGTCATATAGATGTAGAGGTCTACTTGCCAACAACTTAGTTACCTTGAATCTTTGGCACACCCTTATCGCACCTACACCATTAAGAGGTCTGCTGGATAAAACAGAGAAGGACAGCATCCATTTCTTTTGCTCTGGGCACTGGATGCACAGGAAAACCAGGCTCATGACAGGAAGACATAAAGGTGAGATTAAGCTCCTTTTCTGCAAGTTAACATGGTTCTTTGATGTTTAAATATTGGTAATGCGCTTACATGGAATAAAATCAAGTATTGAACCCAGTTGGATTCTATAAACACTTTTCTTTTCACAGTCCTGCTCGAGAAGTCCCTGCCTGATTATGCAGGCCGGGGCACGGCCCACCGTGGGCTGGGCTCAACATAATTTTAAGATTGACTATGGTGTTTATGTCATTGTAAACATAATAGCTTACTGCTCTGTCTTGTAACACCAGTAGTCAAGGGACTTCAGTTGGTTTTCAGATTAATCCACTTGATCTTCGGGGTACAAAAGAACTTTGATTTCTAATAACCAAGCATTTAAGGTATGTTCTTTTTCTCTTTTTTGCAAACATGATTCTGTTGGAGGATTTATTTATTTTAAAAATGCTTTTACATAGCATTTTACAAACATGAAATATTATTTCAGAAACGGAAACCATAGGGTTAGGGTTTTTCACTAGTAAACAATAACAGTGCACAGAGAAAATACTGTGGCCCGAAACTTAAAGACGACAAAGAACAAATGGTGAACAAATGCCTGATCAAATACAAATGTAAAGACTGTTTTGTTTTCTTCTTCTAGCTGTCACAGGTGTTAGATAAAAGCAAAGGTCCAGCAGAACACATAGTAATGGTGGGCAACATGAATTTGATTTGCTCAGACTTGTGGAGTCTGGATTTGGATCAGGATTTTGATGGATGGTCAGCATAGAAAATGTGCTGTGCTGATACAATTTATATCATTTCAGAAGGGCATTTGTTTTTCTTTGGAGTGCATCATCTGTGTTCATGTATTCTACCAGATCCTGAGCAGTTGCCTCAAGGTTGTAGAAAAGGTTGTGCAGCTATTGGTTGATTGGACATTATAGTTACAGTACTTACAGTATGCTCTCTCCAGTGTCATTATGCCTGGTCAATACAAAGTATTATTTTGGAAACATACTGACCAATTCAGTATTTCATTGTTCTTCAAAGACAAATATCCAGTAAATAAGAAGATAGTGGTGTCTTGTTGTCATAGCCTGTCTTGCTATGCTCTACATGTCCTCAATATGATCACAAAGAGTCCTTCTTTGAAGCACTGCGTCCCGTTCAAGGCAGAATTCATAAGGTTTAAGAGGGGCCGTCACAGCTCTTTATTAGCTCTGAGTTATTGACAGAACAGGAAGAGGGAATACTGTATGTTGGCATCTGTGTGCTCTAATCTCATTCTTTAGGACCTTTTCCACTCTTTATAAATGATCTTCACTATTTCTAAACATTAAAGGGCAAAGGCATTTCAGTCTCTCGGAGCCCTTTTAGACCATGTTTCTGTGTGAATATGGTTGCATGGCCTGTATTAGGTCAGGGTTTCATTTCACTGAGATGGGGCTTAATATTTACATTAAAGTGACTAAAACCTGGTAGAAATGATCCTGATGTAAATGATGATGTTTATAAATACATTTAAAATAAAGGCTACACATAACGTGACACACCATGTCACCTAATGTATCAGAAGTACAAATTCATTTTCAGTCACCAACAGACCAAATCTGGTTCAGGATCGCAACAGTTTATACTGCGGAGGGTAAAAGTCAGCCTGGGCCTTTGTGTGGCTCTGGCCCTATTCAACAGTGAGAGTTTTTCTAGATTAATCAATTAACAAGAATACAAAATGTTCATAAATCTCATCAGATCATCAGTATGTAGTAAAGCACTGAAAAAGTGAGTTTTGCAATAAGAAAAATATGAGCCTGGACCTCTTCAAGGTTTCTTCCTGTTATAGCGCAGTTTTTCCTGCCACTGTTGCTTGCTCGGGGGTCAGACATCAAGAGACAATCTAAATTGTAACAGATGCTTTAGAAATAAAGTTGCAGCTGTTATCAAAGCTTTAAAAACATGTTTGTGTCCTAATTGCCCAGTAATTCCTTCTAAACGCCGACAAGCACATTTTTTTGGCCTCTTCTCTCAAACCCATCATGTGGTTTCACTCTGAAACTGTCACATAAAAACTGTTGTAACAATTTTAACAAATGCTTATTGATGGGAAATTTAAAGGAACCAGAGGATAAAATCTGCACATTTACTTGAACTCAGATGTAAAATCAGCAAAAGACTAAAGCAAAGATCTTTGTTTTATTAATTACATTTAGTTCATAGTTTCTAAAAGAAAAATAGAGCAGTATGATGGAACTTCTGTCTTTCAAAGAGAAACTCTTATATTTCAAAACATGAGCACAAACTATGATACAGTTATTTAGGTATTACACGTGAGAAAATAAAGGTTTATTGCAGGTCATAAAAATAAAGTTTAACCCTGAGCATCCACTCCTTCATCCAGGCAGTGTTCTGCTAAACCACCACCCTCACAAAATTGCAAATAAAGTGATTTCATGTGACTTCAGGAGCATTTCCATGCATTTCAAGGTCTTTCTTGTGAACAACCTTCACTATAAACTCTCTCAGGGAAATGTGGAAGATGTTTATGTTATTTGCAGACAGATAAAAGTGAGTATTTCTCATTTCAGCCATTATAACTGAGTTGTCTCCATGGTCCCTCCTGTGATGATGGCAGAACCTTCAGCTGTCCCACGGATCTTCTTCTTCTTCCATGAAAAATAGATGAAAATCCCACTGAAGATAAAAATCATCACCAATGCACGGAAGAAAAGTGTGAGGAGAACATTATCTGGATAAACATGGATAAAAACATAGGAAAAAAATATCAGTAAAATAAAGTTATGCAGGTGAGTCACAATTGACAACAGAGTAACAACTGTGATCATCACATGACAGGTAATCTGAAAAAAAATTATTTATTACATTTGAGAAGAAAGAAATAAGAAATAAACTAAATAAATATAGAAGGTAAGAACACAAATATTTAACTTGGGTGGATGTTTGATTTGAGGATGTTAATTTAGTGGAGGGGATATAAGACACTGTGATGTCACTCTCCTTACCAACATTGTCTGTAGTTATGGTTGTTGTTGTTGTGGTTGTGGTTGTGGTTGTTGTGGTTGTTGGTTTAATACACAGTGTGTTATTTGCTGCAAACACCCACTGTGTTATGTTTGTCCCATTTGATAATTGACACTCAATGAAAATGTAGCCTAAAGGGAAGAAACTGTTTAACCACTGACACAAAAGCATCGATGTCACATTAATGAAGATGTTTCCATCATGTTGTCACTCACCACAGGTTGAAATCATCTCTGTTTCTGAGGCTTCACTGACGTGATTCCTGACTAAACACACCAGCCGTCCTGACACTGTTTGTTTCAGAAAGATCTCATTAGTCTCATTATTCCCAGAGAGGAGCTGATCATCTGTCAGTGTGTTTCCATCCAGAGTCCAGCTGTACTGAGGACTGTCTCCAACAGAGGAGCAGGACATCCTCTTCTCTCCCTGGGACAGACACTCAGACGTCAGCCGGACAGTCGACACAGGAGCTGAAACACATGAACTTTGATTAGAACAGAAAATGATCAGCTCTCTACACAGCAGAACATGAATCCTGTGTTATATGAGAGTTAGAATATGACAGGAAGATTTAATCAAAGCTCTCAGTCAAACGTACCTTGGATGTTCAACTGTAGAGTCCGAACTGCTGTTCTCACTCCATCCTCATTAAATATTTTAAGTTTATATTCTCCACCATCAGTTCTGCTCAGGCTGTTCATCCTCAGTGTTCCATTATGGGAAATAAACTCTGACCTGGTTGATAACTTATTCGTCACAGGCCCGTTTCTAATCTGAATCAGAATCATTCCTATTGAGTTTGACCATGTGAATGTCAGTATCTCTAGGTTGTTGTCCATCAACTGGAGGACCAGAGTTCCTCCCAGAGCTCCATAACACTGAGTTTTATCCTGCCGGCCATCACAGGAGGTTTCTACACCTGCACAACACACAAATGACCAAATCACAGCAATAAATAAACACCTAGCCGAGACCATCAACATCACGTGTTTTAAACGTGTCCACAGATTTTGGGATTAAACTATAATGAGTTCAACAAGAGAGGCTCAACAAAGCATCATGAATGTGCTACAAACTTTAATTAGAAATCAAACCCATGGATCACATAATCAAATGTTTGTTTTAGTCTGACCATCAAATTATAACTTAAGATATTTGTTGAGTAGCACATCTATTTATTTAAATGATTCCGATGAGTAAAATATTCTCTAAACTTCCCTCAGCCTGCTGACATCTGATCAGACTGGTCGTCTGTTTAACGGCTCACCCAGAGAGACTCTGACCAACATCAGCAATAGTCCCATCACACTGGGATGTCACCCTCCTTAACAACATTGTCTGAGGTTGTTGTTGTTGTGGTTGTTGTTGGTTTAATACACAGTGTGTTATTTGCTGCAAACACCCACTGTGTTATGTTTGTCCCATTTGATAATTGACACTCAATGAAAATGTAGCCTAAAGGGAAGGAACTGTTCAACCACTTACACAAAAGCATCGATGTCACATTAATGAAGATGTTTCCATCATGTTGTCACTCACCACAGGTTGAAATCATCTCTGTTACTGAGGCTTCACTGACGTGATTCCTGACTAAACACACCAGCCGTCCTGACACTGTTTGTTTCAGAATGATCTCATTAGTCTCATTATTCCCAGAGAGGAGCTGATCATCTGTCAGTGTGTCTCCATCCAGAGTCCAGCTGTACTGAGGACTGTCTCCATCAGAGGAGCAGGACATCCTCTTCTCTCCCTGGGACAGACACTCAGACGTCAGCCGGACAGTCGACACAGGAGCTGAAAGAGACACATGAACTTTGATTAGAACAGAAAATGATCAGCTCTCTACACAGCAGAACATGAATCCTGTGTTATATGAGAGTTAGAATATGACAGGAAGATTTAATCAAAGCTCTCAGTCAAATGTACCTTGGATGTTCAACTGTTGAGTCCGTACTGCTGTTCTCTCTCCATCCTCATTAAATATTTCAAGTTTATATTCACCACCATCAGTTCTGCTCAGGCTGTTCATCCTCAATGTTCCATTATGGGAAATAAACTCTGACCTGGTTGATAACTTATTCGTCACAGCCCCCTTACCAATCCAATACAGAATCATTCCTATTGAGTTTGACCATGTGAATGTATGTATCTCTAGGTTGTTGTCCATCAACTGGAGGACCAGAGTTCCTCCCAGAGCTCCATAACACTGAGTTTTATCCTGCCGGCCATCACAGGTTTCTACACCTGCACAACACACAAATGACCAAATCACAGCAATAAATAAACACCTAGCTGAGACCATCAACATCACATGTTTTAAACGTGTCCACAGATTTTGGGATTAAACTATAATGACTTCAACAAGAGAGGCTCAACAAAGCATCATGAATGTGCTACAAACTTTAATTAGAAATCAAACCCATGGATCACATAATCAAATGTTTGTTTTAGTCTGACCATCAAATTATAACTTAAGATATTTGTTGAGTAGCACATCTATTTATTTAAATGGTTCCTTTGAGTAAAATATTCTCTAAACGTCCCTCAGCCTGCTGACATCTGATCAGACTGGTCGTTTGTTTAACGGCTCACCCAGAGAGACTCTGACCAACATCAGCAATAGTCCCATCACAGCCTTCATGCCTCTGCAGTGTTTGGTCTCAGTTGATCCACTCAGCAGGTCCCCAGAGAACGACCAGAAATGCAGCATGAACAACGGAGCGTGAGCGTCCTGTAACTTCTCCTGATGATGTGACCAGACTGAGAAATTTGACTGACTGCTGCTTTTATCTCTTCTTGAATTCGTGCTATAGATAAGGAAGTGATGTCACATTCACTTCCTCTTTAGTCAGAACCAAAAAGGACAACAGTCTTCTGATGGACTCAGGAGAGAAGAAGAAAGGAT